>NW_019418047.1:21841-23478 GCF_000390285.2 Anoplophora glabripennis | reverse complement strand
CTTGCACAACGGCAATGACCACAAGAAGCCGCTGAACCCGCGCGCCGAACTCGATGGACTGTACCATCTTACCCCACTTCCGGCGTAGAAACCGCCTTATTAATCTACTGTAAATATAAATAAAAGCTGTCATTTGCTTTTATTAAATAATCAAAGACCGTTTTAAAATTTGACTTAGAGAATTTGTTTAATTGTTGAAAGGCCTGAAATTTTGTTTATAATTGAAAAACAAAAGTAAATATTTTGAACACCGTTGAATGTGGTTAGAGCAATTTTCTCTGTAAATATTGAAGTTAGAAGACCGATTTGAATTTTAATACTTTTAATAACAAGTAGAGTCAAATACCGGAAATAGTCAGTGTTGCCAGATTTTGTCTAAACCTGTTCTAAAAGCACTAGGGTTGTAAAATTGATTTGTCCGTGTAGAGTTAAAGGCAAAAATCCGAATTTAATTAAATCCGGACCAATCCGACTTTTCCCGGAAAAGTTAATAGCTAATTTTTCCGAAATTAATCGAGCTAGACCTCTAATATTTGAAACTAAGTCTCGTAGAAGGATTTACTACCGATAACCGAAAATTACCGATTTTTGCCGAGTTCACCCGAAGCCTTTCTAGCCACCGGAAAGGCGTGAAAAGTGTCATTTTCATCATTTTCAAAGGTGAAGAACCGATTACAACCAGTTCCGAACCGATCCGACAAGTCACTTCCCAGATATAACCTATAAATCGTTGGAAAACACGATTTAAGAAAAGTTTGACTATTAATTAGTACCAGGCGTGCAAATAGAGCACCGTCACCGATTTTGACATTTTACCCGGATTTTCACCCGGAGTTTTCCGGAGTCACGATTTGAGTGGAACATAGCAAGCGACCCCTCATTTTGAAGTAAATCGAGGGTGTACATTCGATTTTTGATAGTTTTATTGCAATCCGAGCTACCGTTTCCGAGATAGGTTACCCCTATCTACCGATACCGATTTTATTTTGTTGAAACGTCTGGCTGGATTGTAGTAAGCTATTAGAATGCCATCCGATACCGGTCGTAATAACATACCGCACCCAGAGAGACCTGAACAATCCTGAACTTCCAGTGAGGATGAACAACCGCCAGCAAAAGTGAGCTGGATTTATACGCTCAAGAAAGATGAGCTTGTCCGAGAACTAGAAAAATTCTCTTTAACTACCAAGGGAACACCAGCGACTCTAAGACAGAGATTAGTAACCTTTTTCCGAGAGGGTTATCCCAAATCCGGGAAAAATCTGCGACATCCATCTTCATCCTCTGAACCTGATACCGAACCGCCTCGTTTCCAAACCAAACATGGAATCCACGAGGAGAGCCGTCAAAAAGAACCACAGTATTGGGGATATATGTGACAAAGTCCGTACTTGGAAATTGCAGTTCAATGGAAAAACCGACGCTACCGAATTCCTGGAAAAGTTGTATGAACTGCAAGAGAAAAGCGAAATCTCCACTACCGAATTATTACCAGCCCTGTTCGAAATTTTTCAAGGCAATGCCCTGGCATGGTACCGTAATAACCGAGATACCTGGACTACATGGGGAGAATTTTTGGCCGATTTTAAATTATTTTATTTACCGGCAAACTACCAGGACTTTCTGGAAGAGCAAAT
>NW_019418047.1:3269-20638 GCF_000390285.2 Anoplophora glabripennis | reverse complement strand
AAAGAATTCGATCACTTCGCTACAATCAACACTCAACTCAAGCCGACACGCGCTTCAACATTCAACTACATATTCACCGAATAATTTTAAAACTTCGAAAATTCCGTAAAACGAAAATTCCCAGTTGCTGCCATCCGCATAACAAACAAACCAAATTACTAGTTTTATTTCTATATTAGAAATAAGTACTTAGTGTTTATCCAGTGCTATCCAGACGTTCCACCACCGCCGAAGCCGAGGTTCCATCACTACAGAAGCAGAGGCCGTAATTGTTTTAGAAAAAAATAAAACAAAACAAAACAAAAAAATAAAATAAAACAAAACAAAATAAAACAACAAAAAATAAAATAAAACAAAACAAAATAAAATACAATAAAAAAATAAAACAAAACAAAACAAAATAAAACAAAAAAAAAATAAAAAAAATAAAACAAAACAAAACAAAAGAAAAAATAAAACAAAACAAAACAAAACCAAATAAAACAAAACAAAACAAAACCAAATAAAATAAAAAAAATTCCAACCCAAGGAGCTCGAAGAGGTCTTAATAGAGTACAGTCCTGCGGTTATAAATGCGCAAATGAACCAATAGGAGACGAGAGTTCAGAAAGAAGCGAGAGGCGGAGCCTACGTCTACCGCGCTGAAACCTATAAATAGCCGTCTAGGAATCAGTCGAAGTCAGTAAATCGCCCGAATGGCACAGCACGACCACCACCACGCGTGGCAGGGTGCTTCTGCAATTCTTGCAGAACCATGAGGACGTTGCAGTGTATGGACCCGATGGACCGACGTACTACGGTGCAGTTGGAAGACCAGACGTGTTGGATATAGCAATGCTCAGGGCAATACCGATGCCCGCCGACCTAGCAACGCACTACGGGGGGGGGTGGCGAGCCATGCCCCCATTCTCCTAACATTAGGAGACGAGCGTCGCGGCGAGGACACCGTTGCCAAGCGGCGGGCCGACTGGGCTTTAATGCGCGCAGAAATACAACGAATATGCGCACCCATTCCAGTCGTCCGCGACGCAGCGGACGTCGAGGCTGCCATCGCGAGCCTTGAGACGGATATCCACACCGCTTTGGAAGCCAGCACCACGGAGACGACGGAGAGGAGGATAGCGAACTATGCAGGTGAGTTACCTCTTATGTTGCAGGACCTAATCAGGGAAAGACGTGCGGCGAAAAGAAGAGCCACGAGGACAGCACACCCCCGGGATAAGCAGACGTTAAACCAGCTGAACCGGAGGGTAAAAGCGGCCCTAGAGGAGCACTACCAGGACTCGTGGCAACGACATCTGGAGTCACTAAACCCCGAAGACCGCAGCCTGTGGACGATGCAACGGGCGCTGAGGACCACCCGGAAGCCTATGCCTCCCATTCACGGAGAGAACGGGATCGTCTACACCAGGTATGAAAAGGCCGAGGCATTCGCCGACAGCCTTGAATTACAGTGTAGGGAAAACCTTCTCGACGACGAAGACGAGGACCACGCCGACGAGGTGGAACGACGCGTACGGCGCTACAGACGCCAACCCGACAGGGACGACATTAGGCCGGCGACACCCGAGGAGGTGAGGGACATCCTGCGGCGCCTCAACCCCCGCAAGGCACCCGGATGCGACCAGATCGGAAATCGAATACTCAGAAAGCTCCCCCACAAGGGAGTGATGGCGCTGCTCAACATCGTCAACGCCATCCTGAGACTGCGAAGATTCCCCGCTAGGTGGAAGAAAGCCGACGTCATCTTCTTCCCGAAACCAGGTAAGAATCTAACCTTTGCTGCCAGTTACAGGCCCATCAGTCTCCTGCCGATGATGAGCAAGGTAGCGGAGAGGATCATCCTGACCAGACTGCGTGAGAGCTCGGACGAATTGCGAGTCATCCCCGACGAACAATTCGCCTACCGCAGCGGACACTCAACGGAGCAACAGATACTCAGGTTAGTAGAACATCTGTCCGCAGGTTTCAACAACCGAGAATCCACCGCGGCAGTCTTCCTGGACGTCGCCAAGGCCTTCGACAGGGTCTGGCACGATGGGCTTCTGGCTAAGATGCTCGACTTTGGCTACCCTGTCGGACTGGTCAAACTGGTGGAGTCCTTCCTCAGAGGCAGGAAGCTGCGTGCGAAGGTGGAAGGGGCCCTATCCACCTATCGAGACGTCGAAGCAGGCGTCCCCCAAGGAGCCGTGCTATCACCGCACCTGTTCAACATCTATACATCCGACATGCCCAGGACAGAGCGCACTACCGTGTGCCTCTATGCCGATGACACCGCCATAACGGCCCGTTCCCTGAACCCCGATATGGCGAAGAGGTACCTCCAAAGAGCTGTAAGCCAACTAGAGGACTGGTGCAACAGGTGGAAGGTGGCGATCAACCCGGAGAAAAGCACAGGTATTATGTTTTCTCGTAGGTACCAAACGCGCCCCCAGGGACACGTGAAGTTCAACGGAGAAGACATCCAGTGGGCGACCACCGTCAAGTACCTAGGGGTAACCCTGGATCGCACGCTGACGTGGAAGCCGCACGTCGAAGCAGTGACGCGCAAAGCGAAGATGGTGAGGGCGAAGCTTTATCCGCTTCTGTGCAGGGACAGCCGTCTCTGCCTGCGGAATAAGCTAACCCTCATCAGAGCAGTACTGCAGCCACAGCTGACATACGCTGGAACCGCGTGGGGACACGCAGCGAAGACGCACCTAGCCCGGGTGCAAGCCGTCGAGAATATCGCCCTCCGTTGCGCGACGGGGGCCCCTTGGTTCGTCCGCAACAGCGACATTCGCCGGGATCTGGGATTCAACTCAGCCCTGGAAACGATCAGAGAGCGCGCGAGAAAGCTTTTCGAGCGCGCCGAGATCCACAGCAACCCGCTGATTCGGAACGCGGTGGACTACCGACCCGAAGAGGCTGCCGGCAGATGCAGGCGGCCTAGATATCAACTCCTGGACGTAGGGTGAGTCGAAATTTTTCTGTCTGTTTCAGGACTACCAGGATCAAGAGACGAAAACGACGACGAGACAGACACACACACACACGCACGCACGCACCCACGCACGCACCCACGCGCACGAGCGCGCACACACACACACAAACGCACGCACGCACGCACGCATACCCACACACACATTGTCTTGATATATAAGTAAATTCTAGTTTTTCGTAACTACACCGCGTTCTGATACTGTTAATTTTGCGACACTATTAATCAAGTTTTTGGGAACATAAATGTCTCATTCACATGCTTGTGTGGTTAGCACCAGGTTTTCTGGATTTCTTGATTGGTCTCCACTTTGCTGGATAAACATTGGACCCATGTGTATGAGATCTGCATCTGCTACTAGTTATCATCTACTGGATCATCGTTTTGCATTCGAGATGATTTGTACCTCGTTGATAGTGAAATGCCGTACCTCATCAAACTCGTGATTGAAAAGTTTCTACGGGATGGTGTAGCTACTTGTTTGGGGGGTGATGGGGATTTTTCGTCTCATGAAAAAGAAGATGTAGAAGTGAATATTATGTCATATTAAAATTACATATTTACTATTGTATTATAATAAATTAGGTACAGGCTGTGCTGTATTTTTCTCTTTTGCGAGTAAATATAATTATATGACTGCTTTGAATAATGAACCAATTGTGGTTAACAGTGGACTGTATTTTATTTTTGATGCAAATGTGAATTACATAACAAAACGTGTTGTCACTTTGACATTTTTTAGCCAACCAACATTTTTTACGAAAACTGTGAAACTAGCATGCGGTCACAGAGGCGTGCCTAGAACAAGCTGCAACATAGACCGCCGCCCTTGAACGGCTAAGCCTTCAATAAGTACATATTATGATATACATTAAAGCATAAAATACATAGTTACTAGATACTTGACAAATAATAAATCCTGAACATGAAATGTGAATTTGATTTAAACAATATCTAAATCTAAATAGGGTCTGTCTCAATCGGAAGCTTACAGATTTTTGTCGTAGCACGTTTCACTTCACCATTTACGGTTTTCACTTGCACTACGCGAACTACACCATCTGTGCCAGGATGCAGCTTGGTGATTCTACCTAAAGGCCAATTCATTGGTGGAAAACCTTCGTCTTTCAGAAGAACCATGTCGCCTACCTGGATATCATTAATCTTGTTAAATTTCCATTTAACTCGTTGCTGCAACGTTGTCAAATATTCCGAACTCCATCGCTTCCAAAAATGCTGTATGATTTGTTGACGTCTTTGGTAGTGTGAGAGCCGGTTTACAGGTACGTTTTTCAGCTCAACTTGCGGAATGGAATTGAGTACATCGCCAATCAAAAAATGACTCGGTGTTAAGGGCATAAGATCGGTGGGATCGTTTGATAGAGGTGTGATCGGCCGGGAATTCAATATCGCCTCTATCTGCGCAAACACAGTACTTAGCTCCTCAAAAGTGAGGTGTGCATTTCCTATGATTCGCTTGACATGAAACTTAGCAGATTTAACTGCCGCCTCCCAGATACCTCCCATGTGCGGAGATCTAGCAGGTATGAAGTGCCAGCAAATATTGTTTGAAGTTAAAAAATTGTTTATTTCAGGACCAAGATCTCGCGATAACAAGGCTTCTATCCTTTTTAATTCTATCCTAAACAAACAAACAAGCATAAAAAACACTTGACAATTTTACGGTTACGAGTCTTACCATCCTTTATTAAAAATGGGCCTGCGTAATCTACGCCGCAATTGTAAAATGGTCTAGCAGGTTGTACGCGGTGTTCAGGTAAGTCTGCCATAAGTGGCTTCGTGCTAAGCGGTTTTGCCTTGAAACATACTATACAACCGTGTAAGATTTTTCGCACTGAGCTACGACATCTTATTGGCCAGTATTTTAGACGTAACATTGCTAAAGTTAGTTGTAATCCTGCATGAAAATTTCTAATATGCTCATTCATGATTATTAAATTTGTTAATAAGTGCTTATTCGACAAAATAATTGGATATTTTTGATCGAATGGGACCTTTGATTTGGAAATTCTACCGCCTACTCGCATAATACCTTCCCTGTCTATAAACGGATTTAATGATGTTAGCTTACTGTTTTTCGATACACAATTGTTTTTTCTTAAGTTAGAAATGTCTTCATTGAATTCGGATAGTTGTGAAATACGTATTAAAACGTTTAACGCTTGAGTCAACTCATTTGTACTTAAAGGACCGGTTAATTTATTTGATTTGTTTGTTTGTTTAAAGTGTTATTTTTAAATCTAAGACAATAAGCGGTTACTCGCTTTAAGTTGTCTAAAGATGAAAACTTTCTGAAAATATCATTTTCCGTGGTAGCTGCAAGTGTTATTAATTTAGTCGGTTTTAGTTCGGGAATATTTTCTGTGGGTATATCGTTATGAGTGCTCCATTGCTGTGGATCATCGGAGAGCCATGCTGGCCCTGACCACCATAATGACGACTCTAATAATTTTTGAGGCGTGCAACCACGAGAAATTATGTCAGCCGGGTTTTCGTTTGATCTTACGTGGTTCCAATCAGATATATTTGTGATCCGTTGGATTTCTGCCACTCTGTTTCGTACAAATGTTTGCCACTGAATAGCTGGAGCAGATAACCATGCTAGCACAATAGTTGAATCGCACCAGTAATATATACGTAATAAGTTAATATTTAATGCTTTAACTACTTTATTTGTGAGTTGTGCTGAGAGTACCGCTCCACAAAGCTCTAGCCTGGGCAATGTTATACTCTTCAGCGGAGCTACTCGCGACTTCGCGCATATTAAGCTTGTAGCTACTCTGCCTTCTCGCTCAATTGTTCTAAGATACACACAAACTCCATACGCTGCTTCTGAAGCATCGCAAAAGCTATGGATTTGAAAACTTATCGCATTAGGTAGTGCTATGTGTCGTGGAATTATTAAATTATTTAATAATGAGCCTTGATTAATAAATTCGCACCACTCTGTATATATGTCTATGGGAATTGACTCGTCCCAATTTACTTGTAATTGCCACAATTTTTGCATGATTATTTTTCCACGTATTGTTATAGGGCCTATTAATCCTAGAGGATCAAAAATTTGTGCTAAACTACCCAAAATTGTTCTTTTTGTTACTACACGATTATCTTGTTTTTCACTTGCTGTAATTTGAAAAGTATAACTTCGCGCGTTCCATAAAAGACCTAGAGTTTTAATGCATGAATCGTCAGATATAATAAACTGGGGTAAATTGTTTTCAGTGTTTCCGGTACTACTTAAAATGTGCGTATTGTTAGCAACCCATTTTCTTAGTTGAAAACAGCCACCTTTAAGGATTTTATCGATTTCTTGCTTGAGCTTAATTACGTCATCTAGATTGTTTGATCCAGTAATAAGATCATCCATGTAAAAATCGGTTAATATGACTTGACTTGCTTTAGGAAAATTTGTTTGATTTTGAAAAGCCAATTCATGTAGGTAGCGAGTTGCGATAAATGACGCTGGAGAGGTACCATACGTTAATGAGTTTAGCTTATAATCTTGCAATACTTGATCGGGTGTTTCGCGCCAAAGAATGCGCTGCATGTCGCGTTGCTTTTCAGTTACTAATATTTGACGATACATCTTCGCAATATCAGCTGTTATGACATATGTGTGCTTTCTGAATCTTACTAATATAGAAAAGATATCGTCCTGAATTGTTGGGCCCGTTAATAGATTATCATTGAGAGATAAACCCGTCTCCGATTTTGCAGACGCGTCGAAAACCACTCTTAATTTTGTGGTCAAGCTCGCTTCTTTGAGTACGCTATGATGTGGTAAATAATATACCGAATGTTTATTTTCGTCGAGTTCTGCAACGGAAGGCATATCATTGTCTGTTATTTTAGTCATGTGACCCAACGCTTGATATTCGCGCATAAATTCCGTGTATTGCTGCTTTAAATCAGCGTTATAGCCTAATCTTTTTTCTAATGCTAGAAAACGTTTCTTCGCGCTGTCTCTAGTATTACCGAAATCAACAAATGATTCGCGAGTTGGTAATTCAATGATAAACCGTCCTGATTCATCGCGTTTTGTCTTTTCGATAAATACTTGTTCGCATTGGTTTTCTTCTAGCGATAACTCACGATGATCTATAAATTCTTCGACTTTCCAGAATTTTTCTAGTTGCCGCTCTAAATCGATTGTCGATAAATTACATTGAACTGTAGAGTTATTTAAATTTAGTTGTATTGGACCAGAAAATAACCATCCAAATTTGGATTTTTGTAATATAGGCTTGTCTGCACCGATGCGTATTTGTCCTACGCAGAGGAGTTCCCAGAACATGCTCGCTCCGATTAGTAAATCTATCTGAGATGAACTATTAAATGTTGGATCTGCTAATGTGATATTTTCTGGAATGTTTAGGTTTGTATCGTCAAAAGATATAAATGGAATGTTATCCGTGATTTGATTAATAATTAGTAATGAGATTTCCTTTTGATAAGCATTATGCATAGATTTTATTATTGTCTTTGTTTTCCCAAATATATTAGTTAAAGATTGTCCGATGCCTGAAACAGGTACATTTATTTTGCACTTATTTAATCCTAATTTTGTGAATAAACTGGTTGTGATGAAATTGGATTGGGATCCATTGTCTAACAATGCTCTGCACTGTATAAAATTGTCGTGTTTATCTTTAATGTAAATTAATGCTGTTGATAGTAAAATATGTGGTTCATGTTTTGTACTAGAATGTGCATTGATAGATGATATGACTTGATTCTGATTGCATATATCGGTTGAATTAGAATTAGCTTGCGAGTTGTTTTCGTTTTGAGCCGTGTTATTCGTTTGCTTTGCTGAATGATCATCATTATTGTGAATGTGAAGTAAACTATTGTGTTTTTTGTTGCAAAATTTACTGTTACTGGATCTACATTCCGCGTTAAAATGACCTGCACGTAAACAATTTGTACATATTTTGAGTTTTTTTATTTCCTCTAGTCTTAGCTTGACAGGAATTTTCAATAAGTTTTTGCAATAATATATCGAGTGAGAACCTTTACATAATTCGCATTTACGATTTTGTGTTGCTACCAAAGACGCGTAATGCTCGTCGTTCCTTTTAACATTTGCTTTCATAGTTTTGCTATGACCGAAATTATTACGATTGCCCGCATTTAATGTTTCTAGCAAATTACATTTTTCTGTTAGAAATGTTATGTCTGACATTTTTGGATCGTCTAATTTAACCGTGTAAGCTTCCCAATGTCGTTTTGTAGTTGGGTCAAGCTTGGAAGATATGAGGTGCACTAATAGAATATCCCAGGAGTCTGTTGATTCGCCAAGGTTCTTTAATGCTCGTATATGAACGTTAACTTCGTTTAAAAATTTGCGCAAACCAGTAAATGATTCTTTTGCTAACGGTGCTATATCAAATAGCGACGTTACATGTGCCTTTTTGATTAATTTTTTGTTATCGTATCTTTGCTTTAATAACTCGAATGCCGTTTTGTAATTTGTGTCTGTTATTTCAATTGACTCTATTATCTGCTTTGCTTCGCCCTGTAACGATTCAATCATATAATGAAAACGCTGCGCATCACTTAAATTCGCGTCTTTATTTACTAGATCACTAAAACTATTTTGAAACCTAGACCAATCGCGATAATCGCCTGAAAATGTTGGTAATGGTATAGCCGGCAGTTTTGCAAAATAATTTTTTACATTAGGTTGCGCAACTGGAATTTGATTGATGTCTTGCAGAAAATCTTTAGCTTTACCCACGAGAGTATAATAGTTATCTTCAAAGTTTTCTCGTTCGTTAGTTTCCGAGGTATCTAACATTTCAATTTCTGTTTGAATTTGATCGAATTCAACTGCAAGTTTTTCAATTTTCTCTAAACGAGTCTTTAATTCAGTAATAGAACGCTTGTTATCGTGGAACCCTGCTAAAAAATTAGAAAACCGTGTGATTTGTCCTTTTATACTACCTTGTTTGGCAATTAAAAGTTTGTGTTCTTGCGACTGTTCGCTATCCGTGTCGACAAATGATAGAAAATGAGTATGTGTTCACGCAAACAGACGTATACTGAGATTTGTTAGGTTCCTGACGAATAAACAGGTTAGAACTTACAGGAGACAGCAACCCTTCAATGTGCGGCTACGACGTGCTATCTGCGCTGCGCCAAGTATGCTTATTGCTTACGAACTGTTGTTATTTAAACTGACTCGGGACTGCGCTCTCCTTCTGTGCTTCTTATTGATGTTGAGTTGCGAATGCTTGAATGCAAAATTAACTTATTTGCAATGAGTTTCTTACTTGAAATTATCCTTGTTGATGTTGAATCCGGCTCGAATGTGCCAATCAGTGTGCTGTGTTTTTCTCTTTTGCGAGTAAATATAATTATATGACTGCTTTGAATAATGAACTAATTGTGGTTAACAGTGGACTGTATTTTATTTTTGATGCAAATATGAATTACATAACAAAACGTGTTGTCACTTTGACATTTTTTAGCCAACCAATATTTTTTACGAAAACTGTGAAACTAGCATGCGGTCACAGAGGCGTGCCTAGAACAAGCTGCAACACAGGCCTTTCTTTAATTTGTAACGTCCCTTTTGCTTTGTCGCTTTGTCCCTATTTGGACGCCTAATTTTGTGACGACCCTCGACTACTAGTTTATCGGCAGCGGTGGTTGGCAGCCGGCGGTGGTGAGTGACGTCACAGAAACGTACTCCGGGTTAAATCTTTTTGTGCGGTTTTGTCTCGGGCGCCAGTTTCCCAATTTTTTTACGTGGGGGAAACTCCACGTGAAACCTACCCTCGGTTTAGAGTAAGTACTCGGGATAGCTACATTGAAGAAAGTTTAAATCCAGGGGTCGGTTATATTTCTCTTAATTTTAATCAAAGTAGTTCTCTGAGTGTAGTGTTATTTTCCTTTTAAAATAAACGGACTTATCAGTGTAGGTCACAAAAAGATAGTGCGACTTTTTACTGAGCGGAATTTATCAATCTTATCGGTGTTAAGAATGAAGACAACGGGAAATATATTTACTAGATTTATTCTATATTAACAAGGCCTACGGCAATTGAAACAATCAAAAGTAAAACAGATTCTTATTACAGTTATTATAAACAACTAAAATTAGTAATGTAAAAATAATGTACAAACGGTGTGAATAAAATAGAATTGGTTAGAGCAATTATATATCACGGGATTAAAAATGTCTATTCGGTTTTCCGGCGCTGTAAAGAAATACAAAATTAGAACATAGTAAAATATCGGTGGTCAGGACACAAAAATCGGTACGGTAGGCAAATGCAGTATTAGGCGGTTAGTTTATTTTTACAATAAACAATCTAATACTTTAAGAAAACGGTATGCCATAAATAAATAATCGGTTTTAGTTGCGGTCGGTGCTAGAAAGGAAAAGAGAGTTAGTAAATCAGAGTAGTAAATAATCAACAAATATGCCGATTCCAAATGGCTCTGAAACAAAGAAAAATAAGTTACGGGCTACTCTAATTCTACAAATAAATATCGTCGGCGGGTTCTAGCAAATGCAACGGAAATTATGCGGAGTTAATACCAGCCAAGGAGGAAGCGAAGCAAGCAATACACAAATGGCATAAATAAGCAAACGGTAATCAGGGACAGGAATAGTTTGGGTGACGGGAGGCAAAGTCTATTCGAGTGCACGTTCGGACGCGCGGCCGGTGACAGATTTCTCCTGGAAGCGGTGTTATGCACAGCCAACTCCCTGGGTCTATCCGTCGGTACGGCTGGCACTTAACGTCTTCCGCTGGCGATGTTATGCACAGTCAACCAGCAGTTTCAGTCAAGGTACCCAGCAACGTTCGTCAAAACGAGGGCGATGTTATGCACAGTCAACCCGCCGCCAGACAACGCCGCTGCCGCACCACGTACTGTATACGACAGATGTCTCCTGAAAGCGGTGTTATGCACAGCCAACTTCCTGGGTCTATCTGTCACGGTTTGGCCAGCACCTAACGTCTTCCACTGGCGATGTTATGCACAGTCAACCAGCGGTTTCAGTTAATGTGCCCTAGCTACGTTCCTCAAAACGAAGGCGATGTTATGCACAGTCAACCTCCGCCTGATAACGCCGCCGCCGCACCGGACAGCACTTAGTTCAAAATAGAGTTCAAAACTCGGCAGGACTTATACCAATATCAGGACAAGTAAAGATCAGGAAATACAATTTGCTTACTTATTCCGGGTCGCTGCTCCTGGTGGCTAACTCCTTCGGTTCGGATGGCGGTCTCTGGGTCGGTGTCAGGTCCTCGGGGTGGTCCTCAGGGCTGGAGCTGGAGCTCTTCGAGTTCAGGATCTGAACTGCCTGTTTTCGTCCAGGCACGGTTGTTTTATTGCCACAATCCCCCCTTAACTGACCAGGAGTCTTGGTGGGATTATGCGCGCGGCACTCGTCAGAGTGGGCAAACGGACGGTTCAGCTCGACTCGCGGACAATAATTGCTCTCGCCAATTAAGTTAATTAACAAAAATAAATGGCGGAACTCTTACACAAAACTTAATATCTATACCGATTCATTACATCCCCTCCTTACTTCGGTGAAAAATAAAATAAAAGAATTTTATTTTATTTTTCTTCCTTAAAACTTAATACTAACGGAAATTTACTTAAAACTAAAGACGGTAATTAAAAGTTTCTCCTATTAAGGTGCGTGTCCCATCTGTGAATGTTTCTTTATTGGGGACGTACACCTTTTACAACCTTCTAATAAATTTGGATATCTTGCTCATGGCTTGAAGTACGAACTTACGGACCTAGCCCGTCGTCCGGTGCGTTGTACTGGTACTCCTTGGCATTGCGTAGCTTGGTCTCGCCGCGGAGTTCTAAGCGCCTGCAGGTATAAGCAACATTGGACGCCTTTAGACTGTCGGCGTCGGGGTGGTTTGTGGATGTTTCGGTGTTGCTTCGGAGTTCCTTGGCAGGTACAGTCTCGGCTCATGACACCCATTTGTTCACACTGTGAGCAGAAGAGCCGGGGGGTGCTAATACAGTGGGCTCGCACATGGCCTGGATAACCACAGCGCCAACAGAGGACATGAGTGTCCACTGGTAAATAAATCGGCTGGGGATCCCTGGTCTGGATTCTACTCGGCATCGGAGTTGCTGTGACCCTACTGGGGTTCTGGTTGATTACCACGTCCTCCAGATCGGGGTCGGATACAACGGTGTTGGCGGATTTCTCGGATTCCTGGATCGTGATGCGCGTTGCGGTGTCTTCTGGGCGGACGGTAACGTCGGTAACGGACTCGACGAGACTGGGTTTCTCATTTATGGCCTCGTCAAGAGCGACGAGGAGGAAATCTGCCTCATCAGATTCGGTTATGTGGACTTCAAGTACGGGACTTTCCATTTCCTTGGAGGGAGAGACAAGGAAATAATTTAATTACAACAAAGATATCGGTTTAAATAGACAGGTTTTCGGTATGCTTGGGGCTTTCCCTTGTAACTGGTTGCGTTCCTCGCGTATGCATTATGCATTCGGTTCAGGTACGGGTTTTAAATCCTTGATGTGGATTCTTTTTATTTCTTTCCCGTTTCGGATTTTAAGTCATAAACCACTGGTGAAATTACTTTAATTACGGTATACGGTCCGGAGTATTTCGGAGCTAGTTTTGCCGCAAAACCTCTAACAGCGGACGACAGCGGATTTTCTCGCTTCATTACCCGGTCTCCTACGCGACATCGCCAGTTACGCCGGCGGAGGTTATAGTAATGACTTTGCGTGTTAAAGGCATGTGACAAATTTAGTTTTACTAGATCGAAAACTTCTTGCAGTTTCGATACATGGTTTGCTCGGTTCTCACGGTCGATATCGGACGGCCCTTCCTCTGGGATAGATTCCTTATTGCGATACAGTGCCTTCGGTACTTCCAACTCTCGGCCAAAGTTCAGGAAGGAGGGTGTGAATCCTGTAGATTCATGACGGGCGCTGTTGATTGCAAATTTGAAATCGGATAGATGTTGGTCCCAGTGACGGTGATCCTGTTCACAGAATTGCGCTATCATGGTCTTGATAGTACGGTTTGGCCTCTCAACAGGATTTGCTTGCGGAGTATAGGGCGGAGTAAAACGGTGCTGTATATCCAGGTCTTGTAATAAGGAACGGAATGAACGGCTATCATATTGCGTCCCATTATCACTGATGATCTCTTTCGGGCATCCATAACGGCAAATGATGTCCTCGTAGAGGGCTTGCGTAATGTTACGGGCGGTGGCACTTCGGAGAGGTCGGAATTCAACCCATTTGGTAAACCGCTCCTGGAATACGATTAAAAATTGGTTACCCTTACTGGACCTCGGTAACGGTCCAACTAGGTCGGTGCTGACGGTTTCCCAGAGTTGTCGGACTACGGACGGTTGCATCTTCCCTGGTGCCTGTTGCTGCGATGTCTTATAGCGCTGGCATTGAAGACAACTTCTCACATAACTAGTGACTTCCCGGAACATGCCAGGCCAATAATATCGCAGGGAAATTCGGGCAATAGTCTTGGAAATTCCCATGTGTCCGGCGGTGGGAACATCATGGTTTTCCTTCATGACATTCGGTCTCATTGGCTTCGGTACACATAGTTTCCACGGGTCGCTGAGCTCGGGTTCGGTCAGATGCTTACTTATTCCGGGTCGCTGCTCCTGGTGGCTAACTCCTTCGGTTCGGATGGCGGTCTCTGGGTCGGTGTCAGGTCCTCGGGGTGGTCCTCAGGGCTGGTGCTGGAGCTCTTCGAGTTCAGGATCTGAACTACCTGTTTTCATCCAGGCATGGTTGTTTTATTGCCACAATCCCCCCTTAACTGACCAGGAGTCTTGGTGGGATTATGCGCGCGGCACTCGTCAGAGTGGGGCAAACGGATGGTTCAGCTCGACTCGCGGACAATAATTGCTCTCGCCAATTAAGTTAATTAACAAAAATAAATGGCGGAACTCTTACACAAAACTTAACATCTATACCGGTTCATTACATCCCCCCCTTACTTCGGTGAAAAATAAAATAAAAGAATTTTATTTTATTTTTCTTCCTTAAAACTTAATACTAACGGAAATTTACTTAAAACTAAAGACGGTAATTAAAAGTTCCTACTATTAAGGTGCGTGTCCCATCTGTGAACGATTCTTTATTGGGGACACGTACACCTTTTACAACCTTCTAATAAATTTGGATATCTTGCTCATAGCTTGAAGTACGAACTTACGGACCTAGCCCGTCGTCCGGTGCGTTGTACTGGTACTCCTTGGCATTGCGTAGCTTGGTCTCGCCGCGGAGTTCTAAGCGCCTGCAGGTATAAGCAACATTGGACGCCTTTAGACTGTAGGCGTTGGGGTGGTTTGTGGATGTTTCGGTGTTGCTTCGGGGTTCCTTGGCAGGTACAGTCTCGGCTCATGACACCCATTTGTCCACACTGTGAGCAGAAGAGCCGGGGGGTGCCAATACAGGCTCGCACATGGCCTGGATAGCCACAGCGCCAACAGAGGACATGAGTGTCCAATGGTAAATAAATCGGCTGGGGATCCCTGGTCTGGATTCTACTCGGCATCGGAGTTGCTGTGACCCTACTGGGGTTCTGGTTCTGGTTGATTACCACGTCCTTCAGATCGGGGTCGGATACAACGGTGTTGGCGGGTTTCTCGGATTCCTGGATCGTGATGCGCGTTGTGGTGTCTTCTGGGAGGACGGTAACGTCGGTAACGGACTCGACGAGACTGGGTTTCTCATTTATGGCCTCGTCAAGAGTGACGAGGAGGAAATCTGCCTCATCAGATTCGGTTATGTGGACTTCAAGTACGGGACTTTCCATTTCCTTGGGGGGAGAGACAAGGAAATAATTTAATTACAACAAAGATATCGGTTTAAATAGACAGGTTTTCGGTAAGCTTGGGGCTTTCCCTTGTAACTGGTTGCGTTCCTCGCGTATGCATTATGCATTCGGTTCAGGTACGGGTTTTAAATCCTTGATGTGGATTCTTTTTATTTCTATCCCGTTTCGGATTTTAAGTCATAAACCACTGGTGAAATTACTTTAATTACGGTATACGGTCCGGAGTATTTCGGAGCTAGTTTTGCCGCAAAACCTCTAACAGCGGACGACAGCGGATTCTCTCGCTTCATTACCCGGTCTCCTACGCGACATCGCCAGTCACGCCGGCGGAGGTTATAGTAATGACTTTGCGTGTTAAAGGCATGTGACAAATTTAGTTTTACTAGATCGAAAACTTCTTTCAGTTTCGATACACGGTTTACATGGTTCTCTCGGTCAGTATCGGACGGCCCTTCCTCTGGGATAGATTCCTTATTGCGGTACAGTGCCTTCGGTACTTCCAACTCTCGGCCAAAGTTCAGGAAGGAGGGTGTGAATCCTGTAGATTCATGACGGGCGCTGTTGATTGCAAATTTGAAATCGGCTAGATGTTGGTCCCAGTGACGGTGATCCTGTTCACAGAATTGTGCTATCATTGTCTTGATAGTCCGGTTTGTCCTCTCAACAGGATTTGCTTGCGGAGTATAGGGCGGAGTAAATCGGTGTCGTATATCCAGGTCTTGTAATAAGGAACGGAATGAACGGCTATCATATTGCGTTCCATTATCACTGATGATTTCCTTCGGGCATCCATAACGGCAAATGATGTCCTCGTAGAGGGCTTGCGTAACGTTACGGGCGGTGGCACTTCGGAGTGGTCGGAATTCAACCCACTTGGTAAAACGGTCCTGGAATACAATTAAAAATCGGTGACCCTTACTGGACCTCGGTAACGGTCCAACTAAGTCGGTGCTGACGGTTTCCCAGGGTTGTCGGACTACGGACGGTTGCATCTTCCCTGGTGTCTGTTGCTGCGATGTCTTATAGCGCTGGCATTGAAGACAACTTCTCACATAACTAGTGACTTCCCGGAACATGCCAGGCCAATAATATCGCAGGGAAATTCGGGCAATAGTCTTAGAAATTCCCATGTGTCCGGCGGTGGGAACATCATGGTTTTCTTTCATGACATTCGGTCTCATTGGCTTCGGTACACATAGCTTCCACGGGTCGCTGAGCTCGGGTTCGGTCAGATCTCTAGAATCCCAAATGTGTCGGTATAGCCGGTCATTACGAATACAGTAATCCGGGAATGCCTCGGGACTCTTTTCTACTTCTTCCTTTTTCTGCCGGTACCAAGAACACTCTGGTGCCCCCTCTAGAGCACATAGTTCGGCGGCATCCTCGGTGGAAGAATCGGGTAGGGGTTGTCGAGATAATGCATCAGCAACACGGTTTAAAGCTCCTCGGCGGTACTGGATGTCGAAGTCATATTGTTGTAAAAATATGCTCCATCTTGCTAGACGTCCAGTCGGATTTTTAACGGAGTGAAGCCAACGGAGTGACTGGTGGTCGGTAATAACGGTAAAACGGTATCCTTCCAGATATGGCCTCATTTTCTCAATTCCCCACACGATGGCTAAACATTCCTTTTCGGTGGTGGAATAATTTTTCTCGGCAGAGTTGAGGGTGCGGCTAGCATATGCCACGACATGTTCGGTTCCCTCAACGTTCTGGGTCAGGGCCACCCCTAGGCCAATATCGGAAGCATCGGTCTGTAAAACAAACGGTTTCTCAAAATCGGGACAAGTCAAAATCGGGGCTTCGGTAAGACATTTCTTTAAAGCTGTGAAAGCTTTTTCCTGTTCGGCAGTCCATTTCCAACGGTAGTTTTTCTTGAGTAGTCTGGTTAACGGTGCAACTACTTCTGAAAATGACGGAACAAATCTACGGTACCAGGAAGCTGTACCTAGAAAGCGTCGGACTTCTCGGACATTTTTCGGGGTTGGAAACTTCTGGATTGCTTCCACTTTTTCTGGATCGGTGCGGATTCCCTCAGCGGTTACCATATGGCCTAAATATTTTAAAGATTTCCTGCAAAACTGGCATTTGTCAGGATTTAATTTCAGGTTGGCCATACGCAGTCGGCGGAAAACTTCCTTCAGGTTTTCCAGATGGTCCTCAAATGTTTCCCCTAAGACAATTATATCATCTAAATATGCGAATGCATGCGGTTCTAGTTCGGGACTAATGATACGGTCTAACAGGCGTTGAAAAGTGGCAGGTGCGGAATGGAGTCCAAACGGCATTACTCTGAACTGGAAAAGTCCTCTTCCGGGGACAGTAAAAGCGGTAGCAGGTTTACTTTCGGCTGACAGGGGAATTTGCCAGTACCCCTGTTTCAGGTCGATGCTAGAGATATACCGGGCTCGGCGAAGTTTGTCCAGGATGGCATTGATGTACGGTAGGGGGTATGCATCTTTCTGGGTGACTTCATTTACTTTCCTGAAGTCGATGCAAAATCTTGGACTTCCATCCTTCTTCCGGACTATCACTACTGG
>NW_019418047.1:0-483 GCF_000390285.2 Anoplophora glabripennis | reverse complement strand
CAAGACCGTCACCGCCGACGAGGGAATGTTATAGTTGCGGGGGCGACCACTTCGTGCGAAATTGCCCGCAACGGGGAAACGAACCCGGGGCCGTGGTGCCGCCGCGCGCCCGGCCCCAAAACAATCCGAATGGCAACGAGTTATCCGACAGGACGAGGGCGTCGCGAGACAGTCGGCCACCGACGCAGTAGAATTAAATGATATGCAGTCGTTTCCATCGAACGGCGGCCGAAACGAAGTGGTAGAGGCCCGGGAAACGGCGATGAATAATGACGTTCGGGCGGAGTTACCTATGTTAGTGCAGATCGGTAATGAGACAGTAATGGACTTAGTAAAGCGTGCACAGCGGGAAGACATTTCGGTGCAACGGGATAAGTTGAGGTTGCAGCGAATAGCGAGGTTAGGTCCTCAAGATGAGGACGAAACGCGACAAATCAGTGAATACACGGTTCGGGACGATTTAGTTTGGCGCAAGGATGGTGA
>NW_019418046.1:22969-24086 GCF_000390285.2 Anoplophora glabripennis | reverse complement strand
GTGGCAGGAACATGAGGTAAGAGGGAGTTCACAGTTTAAGGGGGTGTGTGGTCATTCCAATAAGGAAAGTCCCCATTGCATAATGTTAAGTCATATCAATTCATTAAAAGAAATGAAATGAAATAATTGAAATTTACTGTTAAAATAATTATTAATTTTCTTTGAATTTGACAATATCTCTGTGTAAAATTGTTTCTTTTTCACGTAAACTTAAGCCCATTTTAGTCAATTACAAAATTAACTCGGACGTCTTAGAGCTTACAGATACCATAAAAGATTTGAGAATTTATTTCGATAGTAACTTTACCTTTTCAAATCATATTCAATATCTGGTGTCCTCAACACTTAGTACGCTGGGCTTTGTGATTAGACAAAGTCGTGAATTCAGTGATAATGTTGTGTTGTTTTCATAATTTTACGCGTTTATCCGTCCCAAACTGGAATACTGTTCTCCGGCTTGGATTGTTTTTTATATTAATCAAGCCAGTTTAATTGATTCGGTGCAAAAAAAGTTTTTGAAATACCTCGCATTTCGCTCAGATGGCGTATATCCTGCTCGTGGATGCGATTATAAAATACTACTAACACGTTTCAAACTCGACTCGTTACAATACAGAAAGCACTTCCATAGTTTGAAATTTTTACATGCACTAGTAAACAATAAAGTAGACTGTCCCGAGATTCTAAGTCAATTGAATTTCTTAACAGTTAGGTCGGCTTGCCGCTCTCCACTTACTTTTTATACTTCTGCTTATAATACCAATGTGGGATTGAAGTCTCCTGTTTCTTTTATGTCACGCAATTATAACTTAATCTGTAACTCTTGTGATATATTCAACTGTAGCTTGCAACATCTGTACACAGCTTTTAGAAGTGTCAACAATTCATGATTGTTAACATAGGTAGTAGTTGCAGCTTTTCTTTTTCTTTCTTCTTATTTTCTTTTTCATTTGTTGTTACACTATCTTATCGGTATGTTTGTTGTATTTATTCTTTACATTTTGTTCTGTATGCTCACATGTTAAATAATATATTATATACTTTGTCCTGTAATTGGTGGTTCACTGTTGGACAAATAATTTAAATAAATAAATAAATAAATAAATAAATAAATAAA
>NW_019418046.1:0-22254 GCF_000390285.2 Anoplophora glabripennis | reverse complement strand
GTACCAAAGAATTAGGAAGTCAAATTTCAAAGAAATAGTCATACGAGAGTAGGAGCATACTTTGTTTTCCGTGTAAACTGCGGAATGGCGCCCGTTTTATAATAAACTTAGTTAGTTTTACGTTTTATATTTTTAAATATTTATAGCACACGACGTTTGGAAGAGCTTACGGAGAAGGTACCCATTTTCTTCTCTGCAAATTCGCTTAGTTCGGAATTTACTTATTTAAATTTGTGTATTTTAGTTAGGTATTCTTACTATTAACCCGTAGCTCGGTCTTTTGTCCAAAATTTTAACTTTTTTATATATTTTTTGAGCTAGCCGTGGTAAGACCGAGTGACATCGGTGTCGCGGGCCATAACCGCGGATTTTGATAAAAAAACCCTCCGGATTGGTCCAAACCACGTTTTGGGGCGTGGCCAATGATTTGGGGTTATAAATATCGACCCGGGTAGAAATCAAAAAGGACTAATTCTGATTCTCTCGAGGGGTTCGCACGTTCTCGAAAGAAGATTTGTCATTTTTATATAGGAATTGATCTGAATAAAAAGTTAGTCGAAATTTAGTAATAATAATCAAAAGTTGAAGTCATTTTTTTTGTGATAGACGTTGGAAACGTCTTTCTGACTAGAGGTTCGCCAAGTAGCCACCTCGCAAGTAGAGCAAAATTTAATAATAAAGCAGGATTAATAGTTTTTGTTGCAACCACGAGGGTGGTATAGTTTAATAACTTCCAACGCTCAGAGTTGAGCCTGTTTAGTAATAAAAAAGAGACTAGTCTGGGTAATACCTACCGCGAGTACGTACCTGAATTCCAGTTGGGAAAGTGTAATCTTGCGTTTCAATATATTTGTCTAGCTGACCGCATCATTTATTGAACTCCATCCTAGTAGTCCTCTTGGTTGGATTGTGGCATCACCGCAACTTGATCTGAAAGAGAAAAATAAATTAAAGTAGTACCTAAAGTAGTGAACTTTGAGAATAATAATAACGACTATAGTAACTTAACCTAAAACAGAGTGAATTAGTGCGTGGAAGGACCCACGGGGCGACTAGAGACAGTAGCACGTACGGTAAGTGAACGTTTTAGCTATCTAATACTCTGTCACCACATCTTGTTTCGAAACTATAGCGAATTTCGGCATAGACCTATCTAGTGTTTTTTTGGAAACCCGGTTGAAATTTATTAATAGGATCCTAGACTCCGTAGAGCCTGTTAAAGGTTAAAATCTTGTGTACATTCAGAACTTAGTTGAAAACTGATTTTGATATCCTAGTATTAATTCATTAGTATCAGTTCACCTTGTGTTGGAAACTGAGGTGAAAATTGGTCGTTGCATAAACTTTAGTTATTCTAAGACTAGATTGAGATAATGTACATGTAGTAAATGTGTATCGCGAATATAGACAGTAAATTATCGATACTAACGGTTTCCGTTGAGTATTGGGAAGATAGGTAAATTTTGAACTTTTCCCATTGTGAATGAACAATTAGAAACTAGGGCGAAAAGTGACCGTAGGTTGTTCTCTAGATTAGGAACTGTAGTGAAATCCTTGATAGACACAGTATAGCAGTTGTTCGTACGGAGATTCGAAAGATGCCTAAAATTTAAAATTCAAATTTTAGACATTATACCGACAAAGGAATGCGGTGACACTCTTGCCTTCGTATTATAAACTTGAGTGAAAATAATAATGGATTAAATATTGACTTTTTTCACGGATTTAACGTGCATTGGAAACAGAGGTGAAAACGTACATTGAATCGTAGTGTTAGAGTGTTGAGCATTTCGGCGCTAGTCTAATTCTGCTGTTCGGTTTAGAATATAGTTGACTATTGAAGTGTACGTTATTTTCCCGATTTTTACCCTAAGTAAAGACATAACCAATTATTAAACAAAAAATGAATCACGACGCGTGCGCATTACGACCCGAGTTCGGCGTTGAAGAGGAAAGGTTGCAGGAATCTTTGACGTCGACGGAGTCCCTGGAGGGGACGATCCCGATGGAAGTGACTTATACCCAATTTTGACGAAAGTATAATTCCCGACGTCAGAGTCGGAGGGTCTGTCGGTCTTTTACCGGAGACGCGGCGGGAACATGGCGCCCGACACGCGTGGATCGACCACGACACAGAGATTAAGAGCTCCCAAGCTCCACCTACAGAGCTAACTGGCGGAAAAGAATTCGTAAACAAAGAAAAAGGTATCTTAGATCAACCAACAGAGGTCTACGATAAGACACCTGTTCTGGGATGCATGCAATCAACCCAGTGGCGCCCAAATGAAAGTAATGGAACAAGCGAACAGAGAATCGCTGAAATATTCAGTTCGGCGATGGAAAAAGTGATAGGAGCGTTGAAAAGTCAAACTAGACCAGAGTTGAGCAGAGCAGAGATAAGAGAATTTGACGCCACGTATGATGGTACGAATTTTGAAAACCCAAGATCATTTTTAAATCAAATTAGGGATAGTTGCGAAAGAAATGGACTACCAATGCAATATTGGGTGAAATATGCCGTATCACGATTGCGGGGAGAAGCGAGCCGATGGTACGCAGGATATAAGCTGTTTGACTGGAATTTCTTCGAGTTTAGTCAAAATTTATTAGACAGATTTGATAATGTGCAATTAAGATTAAGATTGCAAAGAGAATTCTTCTGCAAGGGACAGGGGAGAGAGGAGACTAGACTATTTATAGCACAAAAGGTGGCGATATTCCGCAGATTGGAGTTAGGAAGTGACGTAGAAACTATGGTGTTGCAAATTAAAACATTGCCAGGGCCGTTCCTGGCGGGGGTGCAGCACGTGCACTCGCACAGGGCGGCATTTCGATCGTAGAACAGTATATAAATTCCATATAATATAAAAGACCCCTTACAATACTTATATCAGTTTTAAAGGAATACAGTTCGACGTGGCAACCTCGCTCCACGCGCGATTTAATTAATCGGGAAAATCCTTTGCGGGTTGCGGGACTTTAGTAAATTCTGGATATCGTTACACAAATAAATACGTTTGGATTGATGAACTTTTTCTAATTTCACAACACGTGAGGCGTGAGGCGAGATCGTAGTCGACTTGTTTAGCAGATGCATTTTGTAATACTGACTATATTATTGTTTTAATATAAAGTATTTTAGTATAGTATAGTATAGTAATTATTGTGTGTTTTGTGCGATTAATTTTGTAACAGGTAAGTGTAAGTACTATTACTAAGTCTAAGGGAATAACGAATAACGGCTCTGTTATTGTATTAAACATCTTTCAAATATTTAACTGTTTCGGAACTTTAATACTTTAATGGTTGTAGACCATTGTAGTGTTTCGCTCTATTATCTTTTAAAAATAATTTCACTTATATAAGGTGTCTCAAAGTTAACCAAAAAATTTGTACATTTCTGGAATATTCTGAAGATTCTAAACAACTTTTCCTTACTTTATGGGACTACTAACTATGGTTCTATCGTCAATTGTTTTTGAGTAGTCGACACTCGAAAAGTGGTATTTTGATGCAATTTAAACACTTTAAACGCTTATAAAATTTTAACGGTTTCCCTTAGAACAACATGACTTTCACACAGTGTCGTTTTTAAAAAATGTGCATAGTGGGTATGTATATTAATCTGATTTTACTACGTTCTTGCTCCGTTTTTACAGGATAGGATGACGGACTCAGACAGAAGGACAAAAAGAGAATCGGGAGCTTTTTATCGTAAACAAAAGCGATTGAGGCTTGAAGAAAGGCAAAATATGAGTGGATCCATAGAGAGATTTTTCAAAGGTTCTTCCGGTTCCGGACCTTCACATAATATGAACGCGGGATCATCAACTATTGCTGTAGAGAAAAGCAATGAAATGCAAACCACAAGTGAAAACATGGAACCTTGTTACGATGAAAATGTCACAGAAGTCAACGAAACGATAAACGAATTAAGTGAAGCAGGAGAAAAAAGTGAAAGTGAAGTTGAGGAAGAGGAAAAGGAAGAGTTGACTTCTGAACCATCCACGAGTGCTATTGAAAATTTTGACCTGTCAGATTCGGGTACATGGCCAAGTACGTTAACACATCGTATAATTGAAATATTGGTTAGAAAGGGACCAACTTAAATAGAGGATTACAATTTTCTTGTAGATGAAACCAAAAGAAAATTCACTGCAAACTTATTCACTAAAATTTTACCTAATGGTGAACGATTAAAGAGAAATTGGTTAGTTTATTCTATTAAATTAAATTCGGCTTTTTGTTTTTGTTGTAAGCTTTTTAACACACAAAATAGGAACATTAAATTAATACAAGGTGGATACTCGGACTGGCGTCATGCTTCTGTATATTTTTTAGAACACGAGCAAAGTTTCTACCATATAGAGTGTATTAAAAAGTGGTGCGAGTTAAAACTTAGATTAACCAAAAACTGCACTATAGATAAAGAACAACAAATGATTTTTGATCGTGAAAAAAAACGATGGAGAGCTGTTTTAGAACGCCTCGTGGCAATTGTGCAGTTTTTGGCTGGTCAGTGTCTGAGTTTTAGAGGGTCTAGTTCAGAATTATTTGTTCCTAATAATGGAAATTTTTTAAAAACTATTGAAATGGTGGCTAAGTTTGATCCAGTTATGTCAGACCATTTGAATAACATTCAAAAGTCAAAGGATATTTAAAGTCACATGCCTCACTATTTAGGGGTGCACTTCCAAAATGAAATAATTACTTTACTGGGCGAAAATGTGAAATTCAAAATAATTGATAGTTTAAATAAATCAAAATATTATCAATAGTATTAGACTGCACGCCTGATGTGGGTCATGTGGAACAAATTAGTTTTATTGTAAGATTTGTGGATGTCTTTCAAGGTAAAAAAGTGCCATGTCATTTTTCGTACGAGTCAAAAGACGAGCCCATTGTTGATCAAAAACAAAATTTTAAAGTACATTTTTATTTTAGTATATTAGATACCACGAACAATTCCCTACAAGATTTTCTTTAATAGAGTAGAGTTTCACGATATGGAACCAGAATTTTTGAGAAAATCATTTTTTGGATCTAGATTCTTATTTACAGGAAGGGAATGGGGACTTCCTTCAACGAGATATCGATGGAAATGAGCTCTATAATGAAATTTTATGTTTTAAAGCCATTGTTACATCGCTTGAAGAATCCAAACCCTACTTTATATTAAATTATATAATCACCAATAATCTTACCTCTTGTTTTCCTAATTTAGCCGTAGCTCTAATAATATTTCTTATATTACCTGTGACCGTCGCCTCTGGGGAAAGGAGTTATAGTAAATTAAAACTCATTAAAAATTTCTTACGGTCTACTATGTCCCAAGAAAGATTGACAAACCTTGCCACTATTTCAATTGAATATGAAATTTGTCAAAACTTAGACATATCAAATATATTACACGATTTTGCTTCTAAAAAAGCTCGAAGGTTTTTACTTTAATTTAATTACTTTTATTTTATTATTATATATTTTATTATTTATTATAAATGTATATTATAGACTATTTTTGCGATTTTTCGGTTGTTGTGTGTTGTGGTTCTATAAAAAAATTTATATTGTTGAGGTATCTAAGTAACAGTACAATGTTTTTATTAGATAGCTTTGAATTGAATTGAGGAAAAAGTAGAGTTGTACTTGACAACGTAAATATAAAGATTAAACTTCACATTGAGCATAATTTCCCCTATATTATAATAAAAAAGAAAAAGATACAGTCCATTCACGTCTCTTATGGTGAACAGTTAAGCTGCATCATAAGATTTGGTCAAGCTTCGAACCGGATTTAAAGAAAAATTCAGCCCTACGCATTTTACAAAAGGTAAAGAAGATTAATTTCTTATTTCAAAGTTATAGTAGTCCCCCCAAAGAAGAAATTAATACAGAATCACAGTCCCGCTTCGAAGTTGCAGTTCCCCATCACAGCTGAAGTTACAGTTCCCCATCGCAGTTAAAGTTGCAGTTCCCCATCGCAGTCAAAGTTGCAGTCCCATCGCAGTCAAAGTTGCAGTCTCAGTCGTAGCCGAAGTTGTAAGTCCCAGTCGCAATCAAGGTCATTCTCAGGAAGCTAAGAGTTTCTTCGTCAGAAGTGTGAAATCTGAAGTGGAGGTGCTCTCATAGGTTTATTTAAAGTTTATTATAATTGTTTTCATTTTCATACCGGAAAGTTGTAAATTTAAAATCAGTTTATCAAGTAAGAATGGAAGCTTTACGAAAGGAAAGAGCTATTGCTAAATCATCTATAACGCGCACTGAGAAATTTGTAAATAAATCCATTAATGATTTACAAGTCAAAATGTTATATTTTAAAGAACGAGAACAGAACCTACGTGAAGCTTTCATAAAATATAGTGATTCTCAAGATGAAATTGAATACTTGGATGATTCAGATGAACAATTAAAAGATAGAGAAATTGTTGAAATTAAATTCTATGGCACATTAGAAAAGATACAAGAAGCAATTGAGTCAAGAGAATCAGAGAAACGTGAAAATTCAATTCAGAATCGAGTACAAACACAAAATATACCCACAAAATTTAATGCAAAACTTCCCGAAATAACTATTCCTACATTTTCTGGAAAGATGTCAGATTGGCTGTCATTTTATGAAATTTTTACTTCACTAATAATAAATAATTTGCAATTGTCAGAAAATGAACGCTTCATATATCTTAAAAGTTGAGCCTCTGAATTTGATTAATAACTTACCGTTAACTAATGACAATTTTAAAACAGCACTTAAAATTTTAGAGGAAAGATACTCTAATAAAGTTTCAGTAATAAATTCACATAAAAAAAATCTTTTAGAAATTCCTTCTCTTGCAAAATGCAATACACACACATTGAGAGATTTTATTACAAAAACGGGACAAGACATTGAATCACTAAAAAATTTAGGTGTTCCGGTGGAGCACTGGGATTTACTTCTTATCTATTTCTTTCAACAGAAACTTGATTATAATACTCGCAAGACCTTTGAAACAGAAAAGAATCCTAAAGAGTTACCCACACTAGCACAATTTTACACATTTTTAGAGAAAAAATGTTTGGTTCTAGAAAATTTGTCAGTTAATGACACAAACGCACACTGTCAAAATTCTCAGAGGACTACAAGAACGGTGTTTCATAGCAACGCAGTACATAGTTTGAAATCTAATTCCCAATTCTTTAACAATTGCTTATACTGCAAACAACAGGATCACAAAATTTATAATTGCACAAGATTTAAAGAAATATTACACGCTGAAAAGGTACAGTTTATAAAATCAAATAAACTTTGTTTTAATTGTTTGGGTACAAACATCACAATAAATTGCATTGCACGAGGTTGTCGCATTTGTTCGAAAAGACACCATTCAACACTACATATTCCCCAAAATCCCCAAAATTCTCAGTTATATATTGCACAAAGTAGTCAAAACGCAAATAATCTCTCAGGACACTGTTAGAGATTCTCGCACATTTGATGTATACAAACACAATAGTAATAAAAATAGTACTCCTCACATCCACAATGAAAGTTCTACTCACTCACGCACAGTTGATTCACTTACACAAAATGATATCAAGGATCCTTGTTCCTCAAGAAGTTTAGACAATACTCAAACAGTTTCAGCTTTTTCTACAAAAAACTCCCAGATACTTCTAGCCACAGCACTTGTAACACTATATTCTTCAAATAACGAGCCAATACAAGCACGAGCATTATTAGATGGAGGTAGTCAAACCTCATTTATTACAGAAAAATTAGTCACAGATATTAAGTACAAACCATATACAAAAAATTTGAAAATTTCTGGAATTTGTGATAACAAATGGTAAATCTCATTATTTACTCAAATGTGGAAAAACATGTAAGTTTTCCTGCATCTTGTGCAATTTTAAAAAATATTATTCATAAATTACCTCAATCTCCAATCAAAGTTAAAAACTTTCATGTGCCTAATCACATAAAATTGGCTGATCCAACATACTTCAATCCTTCTGAAATAGATATGCTTATTGGAGCAGATGTTTATTACAGTATTTTATCCAGTGGTATAATAAAACTCGGGAGAAATCTGTCAGTTTTACAAAATACGTACCTGGGTTGGGTAATAGCTGGTATTGTGCCTATTACAAGTGTAAAATCACATATTTTAAATCAAACAGAAAACAATGTTTCACCCTTTTCAAATACAGTTGATTTAAAACACAGTTTAACAAAATTTTGGGCATTAGATGAAATTAGTGAAAACCCTGTATTATGTCCAGACGATAAACTTGCCAAACTGATATTTGAAGCCAGAACACAAAGGTTAGAAAACGGATCATATCAGGTTAATTTGCCACAAAAAACGGAAAATGAATATGTAAAATTGGGAGATTCATTTACAATTGCTCCAAAACGATTTTTTAATTTAGAAAAAAAGGTTTGAAAGAAACACAAATCTATTTCAGTTGTATAAGAAGTTTATAGATGAATATATTCAGTTAGGACATGCAAAATATGTGCCTTTAGAACTTAAAATTGGACAAATTCACAATAAATACTTTTTACCACATTTCTACATACTACAAAACTCCGGGTAGTTTTTGACGCTTCATGTAAAAGTGCGACAGGTTATTCCTTAAATGACATCATGTTAAAAGGATATCAAGTACAACCTGATTTATATGACATATTAAACAGATTTAGACTTTACAAATTTGTAATAATTGCGGATATAGAAAAGATGTATCGCCAAGTTAAAGTAAATCCTTCACAAAATTTTTTACAAAACATACTTTGGCGAGATAGTCAAGTTGAACCTATAAAATGTATCGAATTACAAACTGTAACTTATGGAACTAATAGCGCGCCGTATTTAGCGACCCGAGTATTGAAAGAAATTGCCATTAAAGGCAAATCTAAATACCCATTGGCGGCTGATGCCCTGTTAAATCAGTGTTACGTAGATGATATTTTGTATGGAAGCGATAGTTATGAAAATTTGATGACTGTTTACAATCAATTAAATGAATGACTTAATCCCTCGAATTTTAAGTTACATAAGTGGTGTTCAAACTCATGCGATTTCTTGAACAATATTTGTTCTCATAATTCACAATCCACATACACAATAAAAATAGATAATATGTATGTAGGTATTAGGAATATCTTGGAATCCAAAACTAGATTCTTTCTCTTTTATATCTCCCTATAAAACACAAGAAAGTAATTTCACTAAAAGAGAGGTTTTATCAAAGTTGTCACAAATGTTTGATCCACTAGGTCTGATAGGACCAATAGTAGTCACAGGAAAAATTATAATGCAAAAGATTTGGATAAGCAAAATAAATTGGGATGAACAATTAGATCCACAAACACTCATTCATTGGCGAAAATTTATAACAAATATGTCAGATTTAAATAATTTCAGAGTTCCTCGATATTTATTTAGTAATTATGACATTCTTACTATTGAATTGCATGGATTTGCAGATGCTAGCATCAAAGCTTATGGAACTTGTATATATTTAAAGGTAGTTTACATAAATAATACAATTTCTTGCAACTTAATTTCTTCAAAATCAAGAATAGCACCAATTAAAACAATATCTCTGCCAAGGCTTGAATTATGCGCCATGGTACTCCTTGCAAAATTAACACAAAAAATATTGTCAATTTACCCTCCTAGGTTAAAGTTTGAATCGGTAAATTTATGGACAGATTCACAAATTTCTTTACACTGGATAAATTCACATGCCTCACGTTGGTCTACTTTCATTAGTAACAGAGTCTCAAATATACAAAATCTAACGACAAATCACCGGTGACATCACATAAAATCTCTTGATAACCCTGCAGATTGTTTATCTCGTGGAATAACACCAAGTGAACTCATAAAATCAGATATATGGTGGCATGGTCCAAAGTTTTTGCATCAAATCAATTTAAATTTACATAATTTTGATTTTATTTGCACATTAGAAAATCCTCCTGAAGAAAGAAAAGCATTTTTAACAATCAATCGAAATTTGACTTATGAATATTGGAATGACATATTTAATAGGTTCTCTTCATTTATTCGTTTACAAAGAACAATTGCCTATGTTTTAAGATTTATTAATAACTCAAAACTGAATTCAGAAAAAATATTTGATTGTCTTACACTAGAAGAATTAGATAATTCGCTTTTTGTGATTGTGAAAATTCTGCAAGATAAATATTTTCAAAATGAAATTTCAGATCTTCAGTCTAACAAGACAATATCTAATAAAAATATTATTTCATTAAATCCATTTTTAGATAAATCTAAGATTTTACGTGTTGGTGGACGTTTAGCTAATGCAGAAATACCTTATACACAAAAATACCCAATTTTATTGCCATCAAAAGATCATGAAGTCGCACTATTGCTAAAAAGAGAACATTTGAGATTAGGTCACGCAAGTCCACAAACTGTGCTCTCTAGTATTAGACTCACATTTTGGCCCCTTGATGCATTAAGACAAATAAAGCGAATTATAAAAAATTGCATTACATGTTTTAGATTTAGAACTCGATCTTGTCAACAAATTATGGCAAATTTACCAAAAGATAGAGTTTCCATAGCGCGACCATTCCAAAGAATAGGAGTAGATTATGGTGGCCCATTTTTTATAAAATCCTCAAGATTACGTAAGGCGCCAGTTATGAAATGTTACATTGTAATTTTTGTGTGCATGGTTACAAAGGCAGTTCATATTGAATTAGTATCAAGTCTTTCTACTGAATAATTTTTGTTAACTCTTAAAAGGTTTATTTCTCGAAGAGGGAGTCCGACAATAATATACAGTGACAATGCTATGAATTTTCTCGGATCTAGAAATCAATTAAGAGATTTATTTGAATTTTTTAAAAATAAACAAACAATAAACGCAATTCAGGAATTTTTAAGCCCAAATAAAATAACATGGAAATTTATTCCACCTCGAAGTCCTCATTGGGGTGGTCTCTGGGATTCCGCAATTAAAAGTGCAAAATATCACTTATATCGCATAGTAGGTAATGTTAAATTTACATTTGAAGAATTCAGTACTGTATTAGCACAAGTGGAAGCTATATTAAATTCTAGACCGTTGTGTGCTATATCTAATGATCCCTCAGATTTAGATTGTTTAACTCCCGGACATTTTGTTGTAGGTACAAGTCTTACTGCTTTTCCAGAAAAAGACTTAACAAATATTCCAGAAAATAGACTTTCTTTTTGGCAACAATAGCATAAGACATCAAAGCACAAGCATTAAATTGCATAATGTTTCTAACTCTGAAGCTGAAGCCGCTGTCAGAGGAGAAAGTAAAAATTTCACCTATGTTTCCAATCCAATCCTCAAAATCCAGCACCAAGCTCCAAGTCCGATTTCCAACATAAGAAATCAAAGCACAAGCATTACTTTGCATAATGTTTCTAATTCTGAAGCCGAAGCCGCTATCAGAGGAGAAAGTAAAAATTTCACCTAGGTTTCCAATCCAAACCTCAAAATCTATCACCGAGCTCCAAGCCCGATTTCCAACATAAGAAATCAAAGCACAAGCATTCAATTGCATAATGTTTCCAATTCTGAAGCCGAAGCTTCTGTCAGAAGAGAAAGTAAAAATTTCAACTATGTTTCCAATCCAAACCCCAAAATCCAGTACCAAGTTCTAAGTCCGGTTTCTAGCATAGAAAACCGAAGTCAAAGCATTAAATTCCATAATGTTTCCATTCTCGAAGACGATATCACCGCCAGGGTAGAAAGAAGAGAAATCGACAAGGTTTCGAATCTAGCCGCCATCCAGCCGCCTCGAGTCCAGATGAAGCAGTATCCACGGAAACAAACAAAACCGACTATGTTTCAGATTTCCCGCATCGCAGAGAATTGCAGAAATCGCCGATGTTTCCAATCCACCTGCGAGACGCCGCAAATCGTCGAAAAAGCGCCCCCTGGTGATGGAGACGAGATGGACCACATCGAGGACGACCGATGGGAAGCCGACAACGAGCCAGCAGCCACCTTCCAGAGAGTCCCGAAATCGACCAACTTTTCGATGGTCCCCGGCCTTGCAGGGGAGCACCGGTCAAGAAGAGGAAGAAAAAGCACATAAAAACCCGGATATAAACCGCGAATCAAGGCCGCGAATCCCTTATCGCGATGGATCGTCAACTGTGGGATTCTGCAGTTATATAACCGGATCGACGTATCCGGCCAGTCTCTGTTGTGGGACGCTCCAAATTTCAGTTGCGACATTAAAACATTAAAGCCATTATAGTCAATATTACAGCCTTTCGCAATCTTTAACCCAATTGTTAGAGTCAGATTTATGTTTAATAAATCTATATATAACCTAACCTACCTCTTATCTATAAAAGAAAGATAAAACGTCGCCCGGGCATTTATTTCTGACCCACGGCAGACTCAAATCACGGGCCATTAGCCAGCCCTATCATAAGTGTTAGATATAAGCTCTAGTGAAGTGCATCAAACCGCCTATAGTTATCAGAACTATATGAGCGTAGTGTTTTACCTCTAGGTATATATAATTATAAGAATTATATATACAAATTACCTAATTAACGGCTCTCATAACCGCCTGAGCTCGAATATCAGAGATAGCGGGACGTATTGGCGCTTAAAGTCACTTTTCACCTATCTTTCCAATACCGATCCTATATCTCATATCATTTTTGTCCAAATTCCCTTTGTTAGAGTCAAACCTCTCATACATCCTATCCAAGGGAAAGACAAGTTGTTACAAAATTAGATCGCGTCCTCTCACCTAGCCATGCCTAAGCGCAATCTTACCAGGTTAGCTACATCTCGAGCAGAGTCCAGCGCGACAGCGCGAGAAGCATATAATATGTCCAGAAACCCTGAGAGCCGCAACCGAATGGTAAGTGAAGCAACGGGAGATGAGGTACGACGACACGGTGTCGTGAAATATGACCTAAATTATTAGTTACATCGACATGGGCCCTCGGTGGAGACAGCGGAAGTTCGAATCGAGCCCCACGTTGGGCGCCAAGTCGTGGAATAAGACCATTTGTATTGGTAACTTCGACATGGGCCCTCGGTGGAGACATCGGAAGTTCTAATCGAGATCCACGTTGGGCGCCATGTCGTGATACATGATCGTTTGTACCTAATATTTGAGAATTGTGCGGAGAATTGGCAACATGGGCTCGCCGCGAGGACGTCGAAGCAGGATTTCGAGCCCCACGTCGAGCACCATGTCGTGGATTGTGATCGGAATGTTGTGTTTGGTCGGCATGGGTCCTCAGTGGAGACATCGGGAGTTCTAATCGAGCTCCACGTTGGAAACCATGTCGCAACCTGTGATCTGGGATGTCAGTTCCTTTGACCAGGTTCCGCGGCAGAAACGCACGGAGTTTACGGGGATCGTCACTATCGACGCCCGGTCGCACTATATTCTCAGACGACTGGAATCTGTGGTGGATATGACCTACAGACGTGGTGTCTAGGACACGAGCTCGCGGGGGAGATCTCGACGAAGAATGTCGAGCTCCACGTTGAGCGCCGTGTCGGGTTAGACTATCTAAATATGGACCACTTAGACGGTGATCGTATGGTCGGGGGAAAACATGAGAATGGACGGGCGACGTACAAGAATTGTTTTGATAAAAAAGGCCGGCTTCGTCACCTACGACGTAGTCGGCTAAGGGGTTTTCGCTTACCATGGCACCCGAACGCGATGCGCATTGCTCCCGCTGGATACCATTTCATAAAAAAACTGAATGAACTGTAGCGTCGTCGCCAACGGCTAAATCACGTTCCGGAACTCACTATCATGGCCTTCTTCGAGGACCTCTCGGCGGACTGCTTTCGGCACATACAATCTTAAAGTTTCGCCGTCTTTACGCCAGACCATATCATCGTGAACCGCATACTCCCTAATTGTCGCGTTTCGTCGTCATCCTGCGGACCTAACATCGCTATCCGCTGCAACCTTAATTTATCCAGTTGCACCGAGACATCCTCCTGCTGAGCGCGTTTTACCAAATCCATCACCGTCTCGTTACCAATCTGCGCTAATATAGGTAGCTCCGTTTGGGTATTATCACTCGACGTCGTTTCCTGGGCCTCCGCTACCTTGTCTCGGCCCATGTTCGACGGAAACGACTGAATACCGGTGGACGTTACTGATCCGGCGGCCTTCTGACTCGCGGCATCCTCGTGGTTCCGGGTAACTCGTTGCCATTTAAGTGGTTCTGGGGCCGGGTGCGCGGCTGCACCGCGGCCCCGGGATCGTTTCCCCGCTGCGGACAATTGCGTACAAAGTGCACGCCTCCGCAGTTATAACAGTCCCGATTCGGTGGCGGTGGTCTCGGTGGTTCCCTAGGTCGTACCTCTGGTGGCGCAGGGCGCGTCGTATTCCGCGAACGGTCCTCGCGTACATCGCCCTTCACTTGCATAACGATTTCTAATAAGCAACCTAGGCTTGGGAAGTACCGTCCCCGCAAAATCGCTGCTGGTCGTAACAATTCGACGATAAGCGTTAACTTTTCCTCAGTAGGCGTAGCCGGTGCTAACCGCTGGAAAAGCGACCACTTTTCCATTACGAAACTGTAGGTTAATTCATCCGCGAACTGCGGTCGCCCGTACAATTGTTTCCGCAGATTCGCCCTAATTGCCATCGAGTCATACTTAGCCACGAACTGCGCACAGAACACTTCCCACGACAGTCCTGGTATGTCTATCTGACGAAACCATCGCGACGCTTCGTCGTTAAGCGCGCGACGCACGATAGGCGCAAATTTATTTATTGAGATACGATTCTCACACATAAAGTCCTCCACCTTCATTAAGAATACTTCCGGTTTCTCTATATGCCTTCCGGAAAACTCGCAATCTAATTCCGTCCGCGGCGGTGATACCGACGTGGCTTTCAACGCGGCCACTTCCTGCGTCAAACTGCGCACCGCGTCTACTAATATCAAATTAGTGTTTAACGTTTGCGTTGTTTCGAGTGTCTCTGTCGTATTTTGATTAACTTCCGTATTTGGGCGCCACTGGGTTTCTTCCGTGGGTTGACCCAGAACCCTAATCGGCGTCTCGTCTACTGTAAAATCCCATAAGCAATTTTCGGATGCGGTTGATTGCAATACCTGGGTCGCAGACCGGACGAATCCATCGTCCAACGCGTTTTGTCCCGGATGTTCGTCATGCGCACTACCCGTCGCACGATAGTCAACGCCAACATCCCTATTTAACACGCTAGCCCCGGGCCGCCATGTCGCCTCACGCCCCCGCGAAACCTAACTTGGACGCCGTCTCCGACGGCCGCGGACGCATCAAGGTTGCCACGACTAGCTCTGGCATGGCTACCGACTCCCTCTCGTGGGTATGAACCACCGACGCCGTACTCGCTGCTGAAGATTTCCATTGTAGACGCTTCGTAGTATGCCGCACTTTCTACCTTACGAAATTCTTTTCAAAAATGAATTCTTTTTAAAGTTTGGATTTACACCGAAGTGTAGTTCCTAATTTGGATTTGCACCTAGGTGCAGTTCCTTCAGGGTTGGACCTATGGCCTTCTTTCTAACTTGGGTTCGGAGTAGTTCTTTTCTCCTGGAGATCCGATTCTTTTTCTCCAATACTTTTTTAGCCTGTTTGTTTTTTCGTATTTAAAATTATTAAACTATTAGGAGACCTTCTTTTCTCCTAACTTTCGATCCCAGATCGAAATACTATTTGAATTCTTTCTTTAATTCTTTTTATTCGGTCCCAGACCGTTTGTTTTATTTCAGGAATTTTACTAATGAAATAATAACACCATTTAGAATTTACAGATACACCAGGAAGTGGAAACCGCACACCTTTGGCGGAGTCACCGTACGCTGCTACTAAGATCTGAATCCGTCAGTCTCGCGTACGAATGAGCTGCTGGACGCGCCAATATCCTTGGCAGGAAAATGACCTCAGATGGAGCGAGGTCGAGCGGGATTATCGCTCTTTACCCACTTCTTCCCTGCAGGCCCGGACGACTCGTAGAGGTAGGCCCTTTCCCCGTCATTCCGGGCCGCCAATGCGGCCGGATTCGATCGGTTCAGGGGGCCTCCTCCTGTCCTGGCTGGGCCCCGCCGGCTAGGGCCCTTTCTTTTGGCGCTATTCTTTCTTCGGCGGCTCGTCTGTGTAGACCCCCGGGGGTGTCGTGTATCGGTCGCAAACGACTGTCGTCGTTTGCGACCGGGGTGGTGGTTTTGGGTGACGTCGTGCAGCTATGCAGCTTAGGAAGCGCTTTGCTAAGGTGGCCCTTAGGCTAGCGCGGAAGGGGAGAGTGGGATAAGGAAGGCAGGGGGGAATGTGTGTGTATGTCGTCGTTTTCGTATCTTGATCATGGCGGTCCTGAAACAGACAGAAAAATTTCGACTCACCTTGTGTCCAGGAGTTGATGTCTAGGCCGCCTGCGTCTGCCGGCAGCCTCTTCGGGTCGGTAGTCCACCGCGTTCCGGATCAGCGAGTTGCTGTGGATCTCGGCGCGCTCGAAAGGCTTTCTCGCGCGCTCTCTGATCGCTTCCAGGGCTGAGGTGAATTCCAGATCCCGGCGAATATCGCTGTTGCGGACGAACCAAGGAGCCCCCGTCGCGCAACGGAGGGCGATATTTTCGACGGCATGCACCCGGGCTAGGTGCGTCTTCGCTGCGTGTCCCCACGCGGTTCCAGCGTACGTCAGCTGTGGCTGCAGTACTGTTCTGATGAGGGTTAGCTTATTTCGCAGGCAGAGGCAGCTGTCCCTGCACAGAAGCGGATAAAGCTTCGCCCTCACCATCTTCGCTTTGCGCGTCACTGCGTCGACGTGCGGCTTCCACGTCAGCGTGCGATCCAGGGTTACCCCTAGGTACTTGACGGTGGTCGCCCACTGGATGTCTTCTCCGTTGAACTTCACGTGTCCCTGGGGGCGCGTTCAGTACCTACGAGAAAACATAATACCTGTGCTTTTCTCCTGATTGATCGCCACCTTCCACCTGTTGCACCAGTCCTCTAGTTGGCTTACAGCTCTTTGGAGGTACCTCTTCGCCATATCGGGGTTCATTGAACGGGCCGTTATGGCGGTGTCGGATGTATAGATGTTGAATAGGTGCGGTGATAGCACGGCTCCTTGGGGGACGCCTGCCTCGACGTCTCGATAGGTGGATAGGGCCCCTTCCACCTTCGCACGCAGCTTCCTGCCTCTGAGGAAGGACCAGTCCGATAGGGTGGCCAGAGTCGAGCATCTTTGCCAGAGGCCCATCGTGCCAGACCCTGTCGATGGCCTTGGCGACGTCCAGGAAGACTGCCACGGTGGATTCTCGGTTGTTGAAACCTGCGGACAGATGTTCTACTAACCTGAGGATCTGCTGCTCCGTTGAGTGTCCGCTGCGGTAGGCGAATTGTTCGTCGGGGATGACTCGCAATTGTTCCGAGCTCTCACGCAGTCTGGTCAGGATAATCCTCTCCGCTACCTTGCTCATCATCGGCAGGAAACTGATGGGCCTGTAATTGGCAGCGAAGGTTAGATTCTTACCTGGTTTCGGCTTTCTTCCACCTGGCGGGGAATCTTCGCAGTCTCAGGATGGCGTTGACGATGTTGAGCAGCGCCATCACTCCCTTGTGGGGGAGCTTTCTGATTATTCGGTTTCCGATCTGGTCACATCCGGGTGCCTTGCGGGGGTTAAGGCGCCGCAGGCTGTCCCTCACCTCCACGGGTGTCGCCGGCCTAATATCGTCCCTGTCGGGTTGGCGTCTGTAGCGCCGTACGCGTCGTTCCACCTCGTCGGCGTGGTCCTCGTCTTCGTCGTCGAGAAGGTTTTCCCTACACTGTTATTCTAGGCTGTCGGCGAATGCCTCGGCCTTTTCATACCTAGTGTAGACGATCCCGTTCTCTCCGTGAATCGGAGGCACAGGCTTCCGGGTGGTCCTCAGCGCCCGTTGCATCGTCCACAGGCTGCGGTCTTCGGGGTTTAGTGACTCCAGATGTCGTTGCCACGAGTCCTGGTAGTGCTCCTCTAGGGCCGCTTTTACCCTCCGGTTCAGCTGGTTTAACGTCTGCTTATCCCGGGGGTGTGCTGTCCTCGTGGCTCTTCTTTTCGCCGCACGTCTTTCCCTGATTAGGTCCTGCAACATAAGAGGTAACTCACCTGCATAGTTCGCTATCCTTCTCTCCGTCGTCTCCGTGGTGCTGGCTTCCAAGGCGGTGTGGATATCCGTCTCAAGGCTCGCGATGGCAGCCTCGAGGTCCGCCGCGTCGCGGATGACCGGAATGGGTGCGCATATTCGTTGCATTTCTGCGCGGAATAGGCCCCAGTCGGTCCGCCGCTTGGCAACGGTGTCCTCGCCGCGACGCTCGTCTCCTAAGGTTAGGAGAATGGGGGCATGGTTCGTCGCCCCCTCGTAGTGCGTCGTCAGATCGGCGTCCATCGGTATTGCCCTGAGCAAAGCGATATCCAACACGTCTGGTCTTCCAACTGCACCGTAGTACGTCGGTCCATCGGGTCCATACGCTGCAACGTCCTCGTGGTTCTGCAAGAATTGCAGAAGCACCCTGCCACGCGTGGTGGTGGTCGTGCTGTGCCATTCGGGCGATTTCGCGTTAAAGTCCCCGATGGCTACGGTTTGGGGCCACGTCTCCAGGACCGCGCGTAAATCGTGATCGGTGAGCGGGAGATGAGGGGGCTGATAACAGGTCACCACGGCGATGTCTCCGTACCTGCGAGTACGAATCGATACGGCGGCGGCTTCCATGTTTTCTAGCTGAGGAACCTGCAACATATGGTGATCTATACCTCTTTTTACGAGCAGGGCCACGCCTCCTCCGTGTCTGTTTCGGTCCCTGCGATACACTAGGTAGCCAGGAATCCTAACAGTGTGTGCGTCCTCTACTTTGGTCTCTTGTATCGCCATCACGTCCACGTCTAGACGGGGCAAGAGCTCCTTGAGTTCGATTTTTCGCCCCCGGAATCCGTCGACATTCCAGGAAGCAATTCTGAGGGACTGCACACTAGTCGGAGGGTCCATTTACTCTTGTAATAGGGATGGCATTTTGCTGAAAAAAGCCGACATCGCGGAGTACATCTCCCGCATCTGTGCCAGCATGCTGGCCACATTTGCGGGTTCCGCACCCCTGTCGGTTTTGGGGCCCCCCTTGTGTGCAGCGGCAGGGGCCTGCTTCGGCCTGGCGGCGTCGGCGAAGCTTTTCGCCGCCGTCACCTTCGGGGGGTGTGCCGACTTGGCCTGTTGTTTGTCGGCTTGGGGGTCTTCTTTGCGCTGTTGCTGCTTCCCTGTCGTCTTTTTAGGGAAGCTTGGGCATCCGCGGTAGCTGGCAGGATGTTCGCCACCGCAATTGGCGCACCTTGCTGGTGTCTCACGTTTTTTGGTGCAGTCTGCCGAGTGGTGACCCTCGCCGCACTTCACGCACTTGACAGCTGCGGTGCACCGGCTCTGCGCGTGACCGAAGCGTTGGCAGCGATGGCACTGCGTCGGCTCGGTTCTCGCCCTCTGCGGTTCCACCCTGACGACTAGGTGGCAGCATCTTGTCACCTTGAGCAGGTCGTCTTGCTCCTGGGGGACTTGTACGAGTACTAGAGGCATGGGGGCCTTGTTCCTCCGGCTCTTCATTCTGAAGACAGATGCTATTTTAAAGCCCTGTTCTTCTAGGTCGGACCGGATTTCCTCGTTGGAAATTCCGTCTGGTAGCCCTCTTATCACGGCCCTTAGCAGCCGCTCGCTTGGGAGCGAGAAGGTGTGAAATTCCTTCCCCTCATCGGCGAGGACACGCGTTAGGCGTCGATAATCATCAGGCGTTTGCGGGTGAATGGCGATGCCTTCACCCGTTAACCTGGCCCTGGTGTAATTTATTTTTCTGTTGGTCAGACTCCTGCTGACCTCAGTCCACTGCTCCTTCTTGCGAAGGATGACAGGCGGTATCCTCTCGGCTTTCTCGGCAGGGGCCGCGCGCTCTGATGCCGTCGCTGGGACCTTCGCCTGTTCGGGGACAGGTGCTTCGTTCTCTTTTGCTGGCTTCTTTTTAGCCTTGCAGGGCTCCTCCTCGGAACCCGACGAGGTCCCTGGCTTACCTCGCTTTACCCCTTTTGGGGTCTGTTGTCCCTTGAGGGCGTTTAACAGCTCGGCGTGCTGTTCTCGAGACCTCTTTTCAAGGTCGTCGAACGCCTTCCTCTGTTGCCTCAGCTCATCTCTGAGGTCGTCGATCATTTGCCGTAGTCTGGCATTCTCTGCTGCCAGCTCACTCTCACGGCTAGTTGTCTCCACGACCGACCCGGGGGTGCTAGGCCTGCTGTCGCCGGCTTCGCTGCCACTCGAGCGGTCGCTCTCCATGGGGGTCGGAGATCTCGACATAGTGCCCTCCTCCCCGGCACCCGAATCTGAAAAATAAATGCCGGCGGTCTCTCTGCCTAGGCTGAGATAACGTCGGTCGTTAGTAGAAATTTTGCAATATAAAATTGCCGAATTCTTTCTATAGATTGCCTTAATAAAGGCAGAATATTACTTGTCTTGTAAAAGACAGGTTTTGTGGGGCTTCCACTTCACTGTTCCTCGCACTGACACTCACTGCTGCACTGCACAAACTACGTCCGCACAGTTCGGCTGCTCGCTTGGAACTACTAGCTGCGGGACTAGCGCGACTGCGTCTTTTACACATTTCGGTGCGGTAGACCTAGGCTCCGCCCACCGCACCGAAAATTGGAGCGCCGGTGACACGGTGTTCTCGCCGCGTCTCCGGTATAAGACCGACTGACCCTCCGACTCTAACGTCGGGAATTATATCTTCGTCAAAATCGGGTATAAGTTGGGGTGCGCGATGTGGTCGATAAACCACTACTCCCCTTTCCAATCCCGGTTCCATTCCAGTGGTCACTTCCATCGGGATCGTGAACGCCCCCTCCAGGGATTCCATTGACGTCAAAGATTCTTGCAACATTTCCTCTTCAACGCCGAATTCGGGTCGTAACGCGCACGCGTCGTGGTTCATTTTTCTAATATCAGATGTTTTTATTTAGGATAAAATCGGAAAAAAGCGTACACTTCAATAGTCAACTATATTTTAAAACCGAACAGTAGAACTAGACTTGCGCCAGGATACTCAATACTCTAACACTACGATTCTATGTACGTTTTCACCTCTGTTTCCAATCTACGTTAATTCACTCAAGTTTCCAATATGAAAGCAAAATTGTCACCGCGTTTCCTAGTCGATATAATGTCTAAAGTTTAAGTTTTAAAATTTACGCACGTTTCGAATCTCGGTACGAACAACTACTATGCTATGTCTACCAAGGATTTCACTACAGTTTCTAATCTAGAGAACGACCTACGATCACTTTTCACCCTAGTTTCTAATGGTTCATTCAAATTAGAAATATTTGAAATTTACCTATCTTTCCAATACCCGACGGAAACCGTTAGTATCGGTAATTTACTGTCTATGTTCGCGATACACAATCACTACTTGTACATTATCTCAATCTAGTCTTAGAATTGCTAAGATTTATGCAACGACAACTTTTCACCTCAGTTTCCAACGCAAGGTGGACTAATACTAATGAGTTAATATTAGGATGTCGTGATCAGTTTTCAACTAAGTTCTGAATGCACACAAGACTAACATCTAATAGGCTCTATGGAATCTAGGATCCTATTAATAAATTTCAACCGGGTTTCCAAAACACTAGTTAAGTTTATGCCGAAATTCGCTACAGTTTCGAAACAATATATGGTGACAGAGAGACAAGATAGCTAAAACGTTCACTTACCGTACGTGCTACTGTCTCTTGTCACCCCGTGGGTCCTTCCACGCACTAATTCACTCTATTTTAGGTTAAGTTACTATAGTTATTATTATTATTATTCTCAAAATTCACTACTTTAGGTACTAATTTAACTTATTTTTCTCTTTCAGATCAGGTTGCAGTGATGCCACAATCCCACCAAGAGGACTACTAGGATGAAGTTCAATAAATGATGCGGTCAACTAGACACATATATTGAGACGCAAGATTACACTTTCCCAACAGGAATTCAGGTACGTACTCGTGGTAGGTATAACCCAAATTAGTCTTTTTCTATTACTAAACAGACTCAACTCTGAGCGTTAAAACTTCTACTATACTGTACCACCCTCGTGGTTACAACTAACCTTTGAATATTACTTTATTATTAAGATTTACACTCAGATATACGTTTCCAACGTATATCACTAAAAAAATGACTTTCGAAATTTTGACTTATTACTAAATTTTGCCTAACTTT
>NW_019418045.1:4830-23695 GCF_000390285.2 Anoplophora glabripennis | reverse complement strand
TGGACGAAAACTGGAGTTTCTGACTTGAAACATTTAGAAATTAAAATTAAGAAACATGAAAATTCTCCTAAACACAAAAATAAGTTGGTGAGTTTTTTACTTTTAGGAAGAGTAAATATTGCTTCTTGTTTAAATAGTGCTTATGCAGAACAAATAAATAGTCATAACGAAACAGTTAAGAAAAATCGATTGCCTCTTTCAAAAATTATAAATATCTATATCTGAAAACTATGTAGTACATGTAACCTTCCTCTTCGTGGACATAATAAAAAAAGTGACTCGGTAAACAAAGAGGTATTTTTAGAACTGATAGACTATACTTAGTGCAAAAATTGATCCCGTTTTAGATAAACATCTTAGTGATGCCCATGTTTTTAAAGGAACTTCAAAACCTATACAGAATGAACTATTACAGTAATCTACATAATTACATCCTAACTGGGTTGGTTGATCGATTATCCACTTCAGCCCCCACACGTTGGAATTTTATTTCTCGCATTGTATCTAAGTAGCTACTTTACACACTGACAGTATTCATTTTGGGGTACTTGCAAAACACAATGACCTTCAAATTCCTTTAAATTTTAAACCCACGGGCCGCCACGGCACCGGATGCCTTTCGGGATTAGTCCGGCCAGCGGAATTTTTCAAAAAAACATATCGAAAAGTTATTTTCGCCATAGATAATGTAATAATATACCTAGACGACATATTGATCACGGGAAAAGATAAAGGGGAGCATTTAAAGACACTCACGAAAGTTTTTCATATTTTGAGGGAAGCAGGGTTAACTGTTCGGAGAGATAAATGTGAATTCTTCAAAAATAAAATTACGTACTTAGGTCACGAGATTGGTAAAATGTGAGAACAAGGTGAGAGCGATAGCGGAGGCGCCTCAACCAAAAAATACCACCGAGGTGAGAAGCTTTTTAGGCATGATCAACTACTATAATAGGTTCATCCCTCGTTTAGCGGAATTATTGAAGCCAATATATAACTTATTAAAACAAAAGTCAATTTTTAATTGGTCAAAACAGTGCGAAGATGCTTTTATCAAGGTAAAAGATATAATGGCAACGGACATAGCGTTAACGCACTTTAACCCACACCTTCCATTAACGTTAACAACAGACGCAAGTAATTTAGGCATATCGGCAGTTTTATCACATACGCAAAACGGACGAGAAAAAGTGATAAGTTGCATATCGAGAACATTACTTCCCGCAGAGAGGAGGTATTTTACCCTCCATAAAGAAGCCCTCGCTATTTACTTTGGAATAACTAAATTTCACAATTTTTTAGTAGGCAGAAATTTCAAAATAAGATGTGACCATAAGCCATTAATAACATTATTCGGAGAACATAAGCGTACACCGAAAATGTATGAAAATCGATTACAAAGATGTGGCTTGATAAACAAGCCAGCTCCATCAAAATCCACACTAACACCATGGCCATTGGAAGCAAAACCATGGAGTAGAATTCATATTGATGTCTTCGGGCCTCTTGAAGGTGGGCAATTTCTGATAATTACCGACTCATATTCAAAAGTGTTCGCCATGAAAACTATAACAACAGACGATACTATCGACAAACTACGAGAATGTTTTGAGTGACAACGGACCGTCCTTGGTTTCTAAGAAATTCGAAGAATTTGTGAACCCAAATCCCACGGTTGGGGTCGGACCAACCCCAGTTCTTATCGAAGCCTGACATGACTTTTCTCTGCTTACGGCTTATGAAACCGTTCAATTTTGAATTCCATCCTACACCCATCTTATTGTTTAATACCCTTTAACCCACAAGAAGTACCAAAACCTGCCATAAAATTTTTTGCTGTTTGTGGGAAGTGAAACCCTGGCTGTAGGTTCTACTGCAGTAGTAAAATATTTCGGTAGTTTTATTGACCGATAATCTGTCAAGTGCAGCCCTCTGACCTTTGGGGGTGGTTTTGGGGGTTGGTGGGGGTTACAGAGTTCGGTGCCCATTGATAGTCTTAAGCCTAGTTATGGTATAGGTGTCTGTAGGTTCGACTACAGTAGTAAAATATTACGGTAAGCCAATTGACCTGTAATCTGTCAAGTTCATTACCCTGATTTTTGAGGGATATTTTGATGTCAAATATCTATTTTCTCACTACAACGTGATGACATGATTTGATTTAAGCGGTCGGTCCTTAAATAATAAAAAACTAAGTTAGGTTTAAGTTATTTGTATGTGAATGATGAATCAAGAAAATGAATTAGAGTTTGTCGTATATGAAGATGAAGAAACTGAAATGGATCAACCTCTCGATCAATCTATAATGTATAGCATAGATTCGTCTATGTTAGATTCAAATGAACAACATGAGGAAGGGATCCAACCTGAGGAAGTAAAAATAATAGATGAAGTACTGATAGACCTTGTTAGGCACTATAGGCATTTGACAAATCTGATAAAAATTACAAAGTTGCTACAATGAAGAGAAATTCTTGGAATTAAATTTCAATTTCAAAAACTTGATGGTAGGCAATCAAGACACTGTTCATACACATCATTTTTATGTATTTTCTTGCATATTTTCCAGTAAATATTTGCATGAAACCTCTAATCTAATCTCTATCACTATATACATGCAATAATTCTACAAATAACTGAGAAAAGTGGTACCTGTATGATATACCACTACGGTAATAATATTCATCTACATTGTGTCTCAAATTTGCGTAAGTTGAATTCGATTATTTGCGTTATGCCTGTATTCATATTTGTTTTATGTAAAGTTCCATATATATGCTATATGAAAATGAATTTAACAGCTAATTAACTAACTAAAGAGATATTAAACAAATGTTTATAAATAATTTAGAGAGGGCACTTTGTTATGTCGTATTTCACTTGAAATATAAGCACTATAAGCGAACTATCTAAAATAATCTAACTTTCCGACGGCGAATAACAACTTGGTCGGTAATGTGGGAGTTTGTCGGAGTCCGAGTTGTGGTGAGGTTAGAACTCTCCACGGTACCTCGTCCCGAACCAGGCCTTAGACAAGACCTTTACAAAATGATATCGAATTTAGTATTTTCCGGACCCTCGCACAGTGCGTGATTGATTAGAAAAAATAATAAACAATAAGAATGCTGATTTTATATTTCTAAATATTTATAAAGCTGTTTCGACGAAGAAAATACGAATGTTATTGGGTCATGTACTCTACGAGGCTTTCGTACAGGCTAAATACGGTGCTCCGTTACGATCGTACCCTAATTAGTCCCCATTTATTCGTATCGGACGGATGAATCGAACAGTCGAATCGGACAAAAATAATTACATAATTACATTATTTTAAATGCAGTAAGGTACACTTGTTCGCATCGCGCGCGTCGAATAACGAAAATTCCGCTTCGGATCCCCAATAAAGAATCAAATCCGCCTATGCGATTCGTACTGATGACGACATTCGGAAATCCGTGCAAATCTTCAAATTTTCTTTTCCTCTTCATATTGATATTGTGAACCCAAAATCTTCGTTTTCTCCTTTTCTTCTCCTGTTTTTCTTCTTTCTCAAAAACGCATACAATGGCGAATATTTCTTCATTTAAACTGTTCCTTTTGACAACAGAAATAATACTGAATTCACCAATAGGTTAGTTAAATCCGAATGTCCTGTGCGATGTTGATAAAAATACCGATTCGTCCTATGCATCCGCTACATCCGATCCGAACAAATGTGCGCTTACCTTAAATGATATAAGTGTGTAAGAGTACTTTGGTATAACAATGGATACACATTATCTTTCCATGATGAGACTAAAACACTAAGAAAATCTGATACATAGTTATCATCAGATGTAACATTAATTATTTCTACTTTTTTATTTGTACTCTAGTTGCAATCAGCTATACCGAAATAGCCCTTTTGAAGTCCTGTTAAATACATTGTAGCTGCCATATGTACATAAAACTTCTGGGTCGATTTTCTTTTTTTTCCACATAATTTTCAAAAGTCTTCATATTCGTGGTAGGTAGGTACACTTACTTTCAATAATACTGTCTTCGCAGATTCCATCAGGCGATCCTGCTATCATGGGATAGGTTTTGTAAAGCATTATACCACATTCTTTTAATTTTTTCCCAGTCTCGTACTTGCAGTTTTTCTTACTTCATTCTCCAACATTCTATCGCGTTTCATGGCTTTGTTCCATGGCTAACGTTTCCTGATTATGGTTTCGGTAACACAAAATTAAGCAACTGATAGATGGGAAACACAAAATATTTAAACGAAGATAAATACCGCGAATATTGTCGAAGTACAAATGAAACAAAAGGACATTTACATAGATGTGACGTAATTCGCTCTGATTCGTGTTCAACCCATCATGGCGGTTTGCTATATTTTGTAGTTTAATTTTATCTAAAATATCATAAATCTCGCTCATAATATAAAAATAACTACGTTTTTTATAATCCATGAATCATTTTCATTAGATAAATACATAATTCTATTGATTCTTGGTTACCTCATCATGCCTAACGATTTTATTTGACAATTAAATCTAGTCCCCAATACATCAGTCATTGCGTTTTAGTGATAACATGCAAGTGCCAAACTTTGCGAGTGCCTTCTTTGTAACGAGACCGACAAAAATTTTCGGCGTCGCCGTTTTTGAACGAGCGATTCCGGAAATTGTCGTTTTAACGCTATGCTACAATGCGATACATGCAATTTTCTTTTTTATCGGAATGGTCAGTTTCTATAAAATAAATAAAAACATATTTGTCCGACAAAAATCATGCCGCGTTCCCATTTGTCCACCATCACCAAAATATCAAAATTGCGTCATTATGTATCCTTATGTATACAAGTTTCATTTTGCGTAAATTGCTTAAATAATTTGTGAAACAAATAGTGGTCGACTTGTCCGACAAAAATCATGGAGCGTACGCGTAGTCTGATGCCCCAAAAATGTCAAAATGACGAGATTATGTTTCCTCGTACATACGTCTATTTTTTTCATTTTGAAATAAAGTATTTATTACAAAAAAATATGCGTCCGACAGACATTAAATATACTTTTTTTTAAATAAATTAAATAATTTAAAAGATTTATAAAATACTAGCTTTTACCCGCGGCTTCGCTCGCAGAGTGATAGAAAATCTTTCGTAAAAAATATATTTTTTTAGTAAAAAGTATCATATGTTACTTCTAATACCTCCAAGTATATGTGTACAAAGTTTCATGATGATCGGTTAAGTAGTTTTCGTGTGAAAGCGTAACAAACAAACTTACATTCACATTTATAATATTAGTAGGGAAAATAAAAATAAAGTTTCAATCTTTAACTTAATAATCGAAATTTTATTAAATGCGAATTTTCCTACTACTCCGGTCATGATATATAAATATCATCGATATCGTACTTTTTCGTAGAGGGGGCTTTGTACATGGTAAAAATGTTAAAAAGTACAGTTAATTTAAGGTCTATTTTTTTATAAATGTAAAAGCGCAATACTCTTTATATACACTAGGCACAGAAAATAAGGGATATTAAAAAAATCCCAAAATTTTGAGTGATTTTCAAAGAGCTGTAACCTGGAGGGAAATGGTCATAAAGAGAACAAAAAAAGGATATTGAAGCTTCAAGTGTCTAGTATTCAGATCTGCAGTTTAAAATTTTTTAGCGTGAGCAGTTTTCGAGTAATCATAAGAAAATCAACGGAAAAAAATTGTAACTTTTTGTTTTTTTTTAAAAAGGTCTATGGACTCTACAAGTCGTAATTATGGGTTTTTTATAAAAGAAATTGTTTCAAAGTGAAAATGTTGGTTAGAAAAATGGTAAAAAATTGCATAATTAGGGATATTTGAATAACTTGGCATAACTTTGCAAATAATGATTAAACTAAGAATATCGACTGTAACTTTTCAACCTCAAAGTGTCGTAAAGAAACCCTGATAATTTCAAAACCCTGCGATTTTTTTCGTTGGTGCCCGGAATGTTTAAATTTGTCGTTTTGCTGAAAATCAATGTAATAAGTAATGTTTCACTTTTTATTCATTTTTTTAAGTTAAAAATGTTTTTTTTAGTAATAATCCATATTTTCTTCATCAAAAAAACGTTCATGATTCTAAAAAAAATGAAAAAAAAAATTGTTTTTCAAAAATTATTTTTTTCAAAATTATTTTAACATATCCACAAGCTTCACAAACGTCAAAAAAAATTTGGTTGATTTGACGTTGCAGATCACAATTTAATATCGGGTATCGCCGCCTCTGTTCCTGATCAGCGATTCTAAGCGGTCTCGCATATTAATGCACCGCCACCAGATGTCTCATTGAGTAATTCCTTGCCAAGTTTGTAAAAGAGCCTGGGTCAATTGATGGTGATTTTGTAATTGCGGATAATCTCGTTGTCATCGACCGCCCGAGCATGTCCTAAACCTGCCCAATGGAGTTTAAATCGGGACTCATAGGTGGGTGGTTGAGAGTTACCACATTATTGGCGTAAAGAAACTTTCTCGTACGTTTTGCGGTATGGAGATGAGCATTATCCTGCATGAGAATGAAACAATTCATCATACTTGTACGCATGGGCAGGACGTGTGGTTCAAGGTTTTAGGTGATGTACCTTTCAGCAGTCAGTGTTCCGGGAATGATTACCAACTGTGTTCTGGTATTATTGGATACGCTTGCCCATACCATAACGGAATCGCCATGGCAACGACAGATGATCTCTCGTTTGGCGTCACCGTAGGGTACGTGATACCGATAATTTTGCACGGCCAGTTACGGCTTCTAATGACGGTTCAGTTATGGTATGGGCAAGCGTATTCATTAATACCAGAACTCAGTTGGTAATCATTCCCATCGTTGACTGCCGAAAGGTACATCACCGAAATCCTTGAACCACACGTCTTGCCCATGAGTAAAAGCATGAGAAATTGTTTCATTCTCATGCAGGATAATGCTCATCTTCATACCGCAAATCGTACGAGAAAGTTTCTTCACGCCAACAATGTGATAACTCTCAACCATCCACCTATGAGTCGCGACTTGAACCCCATTGGGCATGTTTAGGACATGCTCGGGCATCGATGACGATTATCCGCAATTACAAAATCAGCTTCAATTGACACAGGTTCTTTTACAAACTTGGCAAGGAATTACGCCACGAAATATCCATCCGGTGGCGGTGCATTAATATGCGAGACCGCTTAGAATCGGTGATCAGGAACAGAGGCGGCGCTATCCGATATTAAATTGTGATCTGCAACGTCAAATCAACCAAATTTTTTTTGATGTTTGTGAAGCATGTGGTTTTTCTTTATTTTTAGAATCATGAACGTTTTTTGATTGAAGAAAACATGGATTATTGTCAAAAAACATTTCCAACTTAAAAAATGAATAAAAAAATTAGTTATTAAATCGATTTTCAGCAACACGACAATTTAAACATTCCGGGCACTAGGAAAAAGATCATAGCGTTTTGAAATTATCAGGATTTCTTTAGGACACTTTGAGGTTGAAAAGTTACAGTCGATATCCTTTATTCATTATTTGCAAAGTTATCCCAAGTTATTCAAATATCCCTAATAATGCAATTTTTGCCTTTTTTCTATCCAACATTTTCACTTTGAATTTTTTTTTTATTAAAAACCCATAATTACGACTTGTAGAGAATACTTTGCAGTTTCCAAAACCCTGCTTGGATTTTCTGTACGACCATTATTTCCCAAGTAATTAATTGCCAGTAAAAATATATTTTTTGCTTTGATCGACGATAACTCAGCGACAAATAAATCGTACAAGGCTCCGGAACCGCTCAAATTGAAGAGAATTAAATTATCTAAAAGAGCATTATGATGAAATTACCAAAAAAAATTTTTAAGTACATAGGCCTTTTTAAAATTTCCTTGTTTTTGATTCTCCCTACGACCATTTTCCTCCAAATTACAGCTCTTTGAAAATTACCCAAAATTTTGGGATTTTTTTAGTATCCTTTAATTTCTATGCCTAGAATAAAATATGATTACTTGATCTAAAAAAATTATTATCAAAATGTAGAATTGCTATTAGTGCTATTATTTTTGGTTAATTCAAAGATTAGAATAATATAAATTACTCTACTACTTTTCGTTCTAAAATACATTATTCCATAATGTATTACTTTTGTCCGACATGCATGTATGAGGAAACATAATCTCGTCATTTTGATATTTTTGGGGCGTCGGACTACTCGTGCGCTGCATGATTTTTGTCTGACAAGTTGACCACTGTTTGTTTAACAAATTACTTAAAGCAATTTACGCAAATTGGAACTTGCATGTATAAGGATACCTACATAATGACGCCATTTTGACATTTTGGGGAAGTGGACAAATGGCAACGCGGCATGATTTTTGTCGGACAAATATTTTTTTAATTGTTTTGTCATAAAAACGGACCATTCCAATAAAAAAGAAAATTGCATGTATCGCATTATAGCATAGCGTCATAACAAAAAGTCACTCGCAAAGATTGGCACTTGCATGTATCACTAAAATGCAATGAGTGATGTAATCAGATTTCCAATGAAAATACTTTGGTAATTAATAAAATAATTAGGTACCTGCGGAAACCGACATGAGTTAAAAAAATGTCAAGATAAAAAATATTTGAAAGAAGTTTTAAAATAAAAGCTTTAAAATAAAATAATGATAAGGTTTTTGTATACATTCTGCTTTAACTCGTAATTTAAAGCAAATTTTTATATTTTACATATCAATAATTTTCCAAACCTGTGCATCCATTGTTTTCCGTTGTTCTATATCCATCTTTACATTTACAACTCTCTAATCCATACGCTGGCCAAACTGTAATATGATGAGTATCTGGACAAGGCAGGCACTGGTTTGGTCCATCAGAATATGTTCCTGACGTACATGCTAATAAAATACAAATTTATACATTTAATTGTCAAAACTAATACTTAATGTAAAACATTTATTCTAAAGTAGGTATTCAATTAATTGCGTGAAGTGGTCGGTTTGATAAGGAGGATAAATTGGAGGTACTGACAATTTACAATTTATAATTATAATTTATTCTATTTTAAAAGCAGCATTAGAGTAGCAGTATGACTTAAGATAAGTGCGAATAGATTAAGAAGTAATATCCTAAATAAGTATAAAAAGTAGAACTTATTTTCATAATAGTGAAATTTGCAAGGCTAGAATTATTCAAAAAATACAGAGGGGATTAATAAAATATAAAAAAATTAACTAAACACATATAGCTTGAGTCAGATAAACAATGAAAGTCTTGCCTTACAGATGAAATATTAGATGTCTTCAAAAGAGTTTCTACTAGGTTAAAAATTATATTTCTACTAAAAATTTAAATGTTGATAGAATATTAGAATATGACGATGATGATGATAGTGATGGGGATGGGGATGGTGATGGTGTTGCTGATGGCGATGCTGATGGTGATGTTGATGGTGATGCTGATGGTGTTGGTGGTAATGGTGATGATGGTGATGTTGATGGTGATGGTGATGCTGATAGTGATGCTAATGGTGATGCAGATGATGAGATGATAATGATGAGGATGATGCTGACGATGATGAGGATGGGGACGACCACGACGACGACGACGACGAAGACGACGACAACGACAACGACGACAATGAAGATGATGACGATGATGATGAAGGCGATGATGGCAATGATGGCGCTGACTGCGATAATGACGATGATGAGGATGATGAGGATGATGACGATGATGAGGATGGGGACGACCACGACGACGACGACGACGAAGACGACGACAACGACAACGACGACAATGAAGATGATGACGATGATGATGAAGGCGATGATGGCAATGATGGCGCTGACTGCGATAATGACGATGATGAGGATGATGAGGATGATGACGATGATGACGACGATGATAATGATTTATTATTTATTTATTTTATTTGTTTTGGATACACCATTCCACAGAAGCGAAATTCCAATTACGGAATGGGAGTACAAAGAATAATTACAATATAGAGAAATACAGAAAAAAAAGAAGATTAAACCTATATAATAAGACAAACATCTGACAAATAACACGGAGAAGACAGAAAAAGTACATAGAGTTATAAGTAATATATAAACAACCTATAAATAACACATTCATATTCGGTCAATTTAGGTCATGCTCAAAAAATATGAGCAGTGTTTTCTTTAATTTCATGTATGGTACAATTAAAAACATCTACAAGATGTGCAATTTTTGTATAGTCTGAATATGTCTGAAACAATGGGGAAGCTTTTGTGGCAAAGGGATAGGGAACCAGAAGATTGCAGGAGAACGGGAAGTTAACCTAGGCACATTAAAGTTAAGTAAACTTAATATCTGAGGAGTCAAAGACGTTTTCGATTGTCTTATGCTAGAAAATGATTGAATGCATTGATCTTCCAGACCGTAAAGAATTCACTCCAAAATGATTTAACAGAAGGTTCTGAGGAAAATTAATGGGAGGATAATACGAATTTTCTTTATAAAATAAGTACTTAAATTTCCGCTGTATGTTCTCCAAATAATTTATGTTAACTGTATATAGCGGATTCCATACAATAGATGCATATTCCAATCTAGACCTCACAAACGAATTATATAAAATAAATAACGTACAATGATCCAAGAAATCATTACCATTTCGAATAACGAACCCCAAATTTCTGGATGAAGTCTTCAAAATCCTATCAACATGTTTAACAAATTAAAGCTTACAATCAAATACAATACCTAAATATTTGATGAGGATAGGCCGATCTAAATATACATAATTAATGTGGTAACCAAAGGGTGTAGTTGTCTACTAAATGACATAACATTACATTTTGTAGAATTCAATGGGAGTTTATTATTATTATTATGCATCACTGTTCGACTAAATTTAAAGCATTTTGCAGCCGTTCACAGTCCTTAGAGGTCTCAATCCTCGTATACAACTTCATATCATCTGTGTACATTAAAAATTGACATCAATGAAGTTTATTATGTCATCCAAAAATATTTTGAACAGTAGAGGTCCCAGGACCGAATCCTGGGGTACTCCTGACAGTACTCTTATTACTTGTAATTTGAACTCCCCACCCCCTTGCTGTATGTGTATATTGCGTTCTATCAGCCAAGTATGACACAAACAAACCAACTAAATTCTAAGACAATCGGTAACCACCCAGTCTTTCAATCAAAATATTGTGGATCCAGTCTATCGAAGGTCTTCGAGAAATCTGTGTATACAGGGTATCCCAAAAGTGACGCCCGTCCTTATGGGTTTTGATTAAGGGTACAGAAACAAATCGAAAATCAAGAGTGGAAAATTGTCCGATTGTTTTTCTTTGCTGAGTGATTCAAAAAATTAATGAAAAAACTAAAAATAAACATTTGGGCTGGGTTATTAAATATTTATGTAGTTCAAAGCTATATTTGCTGCAGCTGTATGTTTTTAAATGAAAACTTACCATTGTCATTGCTGCATAACATTCCGTTAGCAGTTAGACTAAATTATTGGTTTCAACATGATGGAGCTCCATCACATTATGGTTTACGAATATAAAATTATCTGAATCAAAACTTCCAAGACAGATGGATTGGAAAAGGTGGACCATGGCCTCCTGGATCACCAGATCTGAATCCCCTAGATTTTTCTTTTGGGGTTATTTAAAAGAAAAGATTGATAGTCCGTATATACGTTGCTGTCGCGTTAATAGATCAAGAGATGCTACAAAGAGTTCATGCTTCAATGTTGAATCGTGATAATCTTTGTCTTCAAGTGGAAGGCAACTTATTTGAACACCATTTGTAAAAACAATTTCTATTATTTAAGCACATTATGATTTTAGTTTATGTTTTATTATAAAAATGTTTTTCTATATCCTTTTCAGGTTAAAATAATCCCTTACACCCAGGTACAACTGACAATCGAAAACTATACTTATCTACTATTGGTTATAAATTATGTCTTGGTTCCCATTGTCGTGGACGACGGGCGTTTCCCGCCAAAACGAAAAAACCGTTACAACTTCGGCGCAACGTGATTGGCTCCCGCGCCGAAGTAACGGTTTTGTGACGTAACGAACCTTATAAAAAGGCCCTGAAAAAGGGAACAGGGATTCATTCCGCGCTGACCACAACCCCGTGAGGTTGTGCATCGTTTTCTACGAAAGTTTCGAACTCGCAAGTTCGAACTGAGCTATTTTGCCGTGAGCAATTAATTCATTTAAGCTTTTTGCATTGCACTAAACCCCGTGAGGTTTTTCGCATGTAATTTGCCGCATGCGCTACATAATTTCTACGTCCTAAATTCTCGTATTTTCTAAATTACTCGCCACTGAGGTCGCGGTAATTTATAATTAGATTCATTCGCTACGTGATATACAGGGTATTCCAAGAGTCAGTTGTCTGAGCACCGACTAGCAATTGACTCACAATAAGAATTCGTTGACAACAGTCTATCTACGATATTCGCAATTTTCATTGCGAATTAAAAACTAAAGAATTCAGTCTGTGATTTTCATTGCGGACTATAAACTTTACCGCCGTGGCAATCGCGTGCCTCAACGAGGGATTTACCATCAGTGAAGCTAATTGACCGTTGCCGAGCGCCTGCAAGGATTTACGGTCTTTGGCCCCCACAGAAGCAAGAACAGGAGCAACTCACCAAGAGGCTTTGCACTGGGTTTGACGCCGGCGTCTGCCCTACGCCCTAGAAGCAACAAGACAGAGCCAGCGTTCTAACGACAGGGTGCGACAGTAAGCCGCCCTCGAGGAAGCAACAAGGCCCAAGCAAGAAAAAGACGACCATCGGTCACCCGTGAAATATAGCTTCGTGCTCGACTGGCACGTCGTAAACCGGGCTTACGTGCGGCCAGTTTCCGGAAACTGAAGAGGTGGTGAAGATTCGCGCTCGCGTTTCGCGTTAGGGACTTTGCTGTGCGCATCACCGGCACAGGGAGAGCCTTAAGAGAAGCAGGGTAGGGTTTTAAGAACATCCCACATCAAATTTCCAAAATGGAGCCAGAGCATCGAAGAAACGGCGCCCAACGTGGAGGCGCAACGCACGAGCCAGCTACAAGCTATCCGAGATGGCGGTATATGCTTGAAAGTAGCTGGACGGCGAGGATGTCCGGAAGGACCCCCGAAACCACCCAAATCGAAGAACTCAAACAAGGAGTCCTGACCTGGAGGACCCTTGACGCGACAGGACCCGGCGAGATGCCTGTCGCCGCCTCCAGAAGATCAACAACACCGCGTAACCAGGAACGCGTCCCCGAAATCAGCACTGATGTCGAGCAGCGGCTGGCCACTCGCGCGATGCTGTTAGCCATCACAGCATTAACCGAGCGGACGGAGGCCCTGCAACGGCAGCAGTTCCCCCAAAAGCCGGAATGTGAGTTCCACGGCAGGGAGGACGAAGACCCAGAGCAGTACCTGCGAAGGCTGGAGAGGCACTTCGTAGAACACGACGTGGAGGCCGAGCACCGGATGCGAGCGGTGCGCAGCACCATGCACGGGCCGGCCAAGCGTTGGCTTGCGAGGCAGCCAGTGGGCGTCACGTACGAGACGTTCACCAGGAAGTTCGAGGAGGAGTATAACGGTGTGGCAACGCTTTGCGACCTCACCCGGAAATTGTACGGGGAAGTACAAGGCCCGAGTGAGAGCGTCCTGGCGTTTATCACCGGGAAAGTCGCGCTGTTCGAGCGGTTGGCACCTGCGACGCCGGAGGCGGCAAGGGTGCGGATCGTCATCGAGCAGATGAGACCAAACCTCCGCACGTACGCGCGGTTAGGACACTTCGGCACGACCGAGGAGGTAATGCGCGTGATATCGCAGATCGAGGACGATCTGGGGTATCAGACGCCTCAAACCTCTGGTGAACCTAGGCCAGCACCGCGCGCCCCTGCGCGAGAGCAACAGCCTCCGCGGGGACCGCCGAGGCACTCAGACCGTGATGTGCCTACACCCACGCCAAGGCAGCAACCCCGTGACCAGGGAAATGGATCGCCGCCGCGACAGTTCCGCCAAGAGGGACCGCCGCCGCAACGCTAATATAATAACGGACCGCCGTCGCGACGCGACGACTGGCGTCAAAGGCAGCCGGAGGAACGCCCGAGGCCACCACCTCGAGGGCGACCCCCGATGAATCAGCCTACGAGGGAGGCCCCCAAGCCACCTCCAGGACCGCCACGTCCGAGCCCGCGACAGCGCGTCGACAACGACGACCGCAGATACCAGGGGAACGCCCCGGGGGTCGTGACACAGGCCCATCCATGACCCGGGCCCCCACAACGACAGTAAATAACACTACCGTCGAAGAAAGCGCGTATTTCAGGCAGGAGCGACCTGAATACGACGAAGACGAGCTCCACCAGGACATAAACAAACGACGACCAGCCGTCTCGACGAGGGAGGCCGGAGGAGATGAGACTCGTAATCTCAGGGACATGGGTACGAGCCCCACGCTTCAAGAGGAACCCATACAAGAAATGCAGCCACCGAGGGACCTAGAGGACGACGTCAGCGAGCGCGAATCTCTAGAAAACAAAAGAGTTAACACGATTCGTGGAAATGCGGAGGCACCCCGGCTAACTTTACAGTTAGAAAGCCGGAGGATCACCGCCCTAGTGGATTCTGGGGCAGGCGTTAACCTTTTGCGGACAGAATTCGCCGAGCACAGACGAAATGGAAATGGACCTCGCGTGCAACTAGCTAGCCAAGGAGCCAACGTAGAGACCAGTGGAACCACGGATATGGAATTCACGCTGGACGGGGCGACCCTCTCTACTGAAATGCTCCTGGTCGACGACCTTTGCGAGGAATGCATACTGGGTCGACCATGGTTACTAGAGCACCACGTCGTAATGGACTTCTCCCAGGGGATGATTTATTATGGACGCGAACGACGACGCTGCGTATATGGGAATGGGACGCCGCTTGAAATAAATAACGAACAACGGGATGAAATATGGGAAATACTATGCGAGAAGATTCCGCCTAGTTTCGAAGAAGAGTGCCAGGAGGTCCTGGGCGAGTACATGGATGTGTTCTCGATCGAGCCTAGACCGGCGTCGACGAAACTAGCTGAACATCGCATAGTTTTACGCGACGACGACCCCGTAAATACACTATAATATAGATGTTCGGAGGAAAAGAAACGAATAATTAACAAGGCCTGTGAAGAAATGTTGCAACAGGGGGTGATACGACGAAGCACTTCAGAGTACAATTCACCAGCCCTGCTTGTGAAGAAGAGGGATGGTAGCCAGCGCTTCTGTGTGGATTACCGTAAGCTGAATGAAAAGACGCTCGTCGAAACAGGCACGGGGTAGTGTGCCAATTGACGGCATGCTTAAGGAGCTAGGTGAAGCGCAGTACTTTACGACCCTAGACCTTAAGGCTGGTTATTAGCAGGTATCTGTACACGAGGCGTCTAAGCGATACACGTTCAGAACACCAGACGGCGGCAGCTACGAGTTCAACGTCATGCCCTTCGGGTTATCTGGAGCTCCAGGTACCTTCCAGAAGCTCATGACGGAAGTACTGCGAGGCCAATTACATCGTTTCGTGAAGGTGTACCTAGACGACATCATCGTCTATAGTAAGACGCCGCAAGAGCACGTAGAACACCTCAGACTGGTGTTCGAACGACTCCGACAACACGGACTGTGCGTCTCACCCGAGAAGTGCAGCTTCGCCGCGACGCATATAGAATACCTAGGTCACATCGTCATCAAGGATCACAATCTGCCACAAGAACGGCACCTTACGCATATACAAGAACACGCGCCGCCGAAAAACGTCAAGGAGTTGCGACAGTTCCTCGGGCTCGCCGGATGGTTACGTGAATACGTGCTGCGGTTCGCCTTACTGGCAGCTCCTCTGACAAATTTATTAGATACAAATCAACGTTTCCGCTGGACAGCTAGGGAGCAGGAGGCTTTTGACGAACTCAAGCTCGCTTTAGTTCACCACGGGCCCTTGCACAGGCCAAAAACCGGCCTGCCTTACTGCCTCCAGACCGACGCCAGCGCCGTAAGAATGGCCGCCGTGCTATTCCAGGAAAACGACGACGGCACAAGAAGATTAATTTCCTGCGCGTCATCGAAGTTCTCGAAAACCGAGTCGAGGTACCACGTGAACGAGCAAGAGGCCCTTGCAGTGATTTACGGTATTAGAAAATATCGTCAACACCTGGAGGACCGCGAGTTCACCCTCTACACGGATAGTAGAGCCCTTCTTTGGCTAGACCGGTACAAAGACGAGAAAACGAAATTAACCCTATGGGCCTTGATGCTACAAGGATACCGGTTTCGTATCGTCCACGTACCAGGTTGCATCAACGAGTTACCGGACTTTCTATCACGAAACACCGAGGAGGAAGCGCGCGAAGAATGAGGAGGACGCAGGCCGCGAACAAAATCCGCCGTTGGAGCAAGAGGAGCCCCAACTCGTCGAGGATGATGTCCAGGTGCGTGCAGATAACGAGCCGGGAGGACAAGAGGACAACCGACCCAACGGAATCGACGTGGAAGCAGATCCAGCACAACAACCTGTGAACCTTGGAGAGATACCCGCCGAAGACGTGCCGCTGTTCGAGCGCATTCAGCGAGCACAAGGCGAAGACGACCAGTGTCGTACAGACAGGGCTAGGTTGTACCGCATACAGCGTGATGGCCCCGAAACAGAGACGGAGCGTCGCATCGCCGAAGTTTACGTCTTCGAGAGAGGCTATATCTGGAGGAAATATGGCGACCGCCGAACATTGTACGTACCAGATACAATGCAAGACGGCGTAATAGAAGCCTACCACGACGCCGTGCTCGCCGCACACCCAGGGCGAGACGAAACACTTCGGGCCATCCATAGGTACTACGACTGGCGCGGCATGCGGGAAGCAGTCGCAGACCACGTCAAAGCATGCCTCATATGCGCGTCAACCAAGGCCGGCAACGGGCAGCCTAGGGCTCCGCTCCGGCCTCGAGTCCCCACGGATGCGGCACACACCTGGAGCTTTGACGTTCTAGGGCCGTATCCCGAAACGAAAAAGAAAAACAAATACGTTATAATCGCTGTGGATATTTTCAGCAAATGGGTGAAGGCCATCGCCGTACCACGAGTACGCCACCAGGAAATGCGAGCCTTCGTCCAGGACATTTGCACGAAATGGGGGTATCCACAAGCGTGCATAACGGACAACGGAGGAGTTTTCCGCGGCGGAAATGGCTGAAGTACCTGGAGGAGATGCAGATCACCCCGTATTACGCCGCTATCTACCACCAGCGGGCGAACCCAGTGGAACGCCGGGTTCAAGAATTCAAAAAGGTGCTACGAACTAGACGTAACGCAGATCGTAGGTGGGACGCCTACATCAGCGAGACGCTATTCGTACTCCGGAATCGAACCAACGCGTCCACGGGGATGATGCTCAGTGAGATCATGACGGGGGATTGCTCAAACGCCCCGGCGAATGGGTGATTCCACCGCAGGTCGCACCACCAGCTCAACGCACTGTAGAAGCCCGTAATGAACGGTTGAGAAGAGCCAGGGATCGTCAGCAGATTTTCCAACGAAAACTCTACCCCGAACCCTGAGAAGCCCCGCTTGAATTCGCCGTCGGTGATGAGGTCAAGACACGAGTCTGGCCAGGGACATCCGCCGATCCGTTTCGCGCCAAGTGGATAGGACCACACCGCGTCGTGCGCCGCGAGGGAGAGACGACGTATACCGTCGAGAGGAACGGCGCGCATGCGCGCATCCATCTCGATGATCTACGTCCGGCACCGCGACGCGTCGCATAACGAAAAATTTCAAGAGGAAGTGAACTTCAGGCACGCCGACGTGGGAAGTGAAATCGACGGGCCTCGATTGAAAACCAACCGCGTACCGGCACGCCGCGAGTTCAGTGACTCCCAGTAGAATAGCTGTGCCGATTCTGCTCCACAATTCAAGATGGCGACTGGAGCAGGATCGGCATAGCTTTCAGCCGGCTACGTCACATCGGCTGACGTCTGCGCGGTAGAGGTTGATGACCGTTCGTGCAGAACTAGAAGTATTATTTATATATGGATCTATCATTAGTAGTAAGGTTGATGATTTAATTAAAAATCAAATACAGAAAGTTTTATCATTTATTTGTTCTTGTTTATTACAATTCTTTTACAATATAACTTGTTACAATACATTATTTTTATCAATCCAGGAATTATGTTTGTCATCGTAACCTAACCATTTGACAAAAACTTTATTTCCCTTTTTTCGTAACACCTTTTCAACTAAGTGGGCGTCAGGATGTTTTACTTTTTGCAATTCCAGTTCATAGAAGCCTCCTGTTATTTCTTTACCACTCTCATCCTGCAATAAATATGTTGTGGGATTCGTTAATCTTATTTTCCTAATGATAAATATTTCGCTAGACCAATTTGGTGTGTAACCTTTCTTAAAAGCTTCTCTATATTTGCTAATTCTCACATGGTCGCCTACTTTAAATTTTGTTATTTTATCAGCAATTTTTAAATGAGTATATGTTGACTTTAATAATGATTTCTCATTCCTTGATGTAACTGTATTTGGTTTCATCCTTATTGTAGAATGGACAGTGTTGTTATATCTATCAACAATTTTATCTAAAATATGAGTCCACTTATATTCTCCTGCTAAACTAAAAGAACGCCAAAGCATATTCTTTATAGTTCTAATGGAACGTTCCACAATCGAAGCCTTCTTCGTACTATAAACACTGTAGTGGTTAATATTATATTTTTTCATCAGTTTCTTGAAATTCTCATTATAGAATTCCTTTCCCATGTCAGTTTGCAGATTTTTCGGAATTTTTTTAAAACGTT
>NW_019418045.1:0-3986 GCF_000390285.2 Anoplophora glabripennis | reverse complement strand
TTTATGAAACCTCTAGTTTCGTTATCAAAGCAGAAGTGAATTAGAAAAGTACTGAATATTAGTTTTTCGCTACATTTTCTGTTTAACTAAATAATCTGTTCTCAAAAGTATTGACACTTGACTATTCCTATTTGTATAAGGGTTTACTTTTAAAATTTTTAAAATATAATATATAGGATATAAGTGAGAAGTAGTTTCCATACGATAGATGGCGCTATAATCAGTTCACAAAGTATAAAGTGTTGCCTACTCATTAGGGGCTAAGTAGTAGTAAGCTTCCAAAACGTCACGTGGCGCTGTTTCGCGGTTTAGTGGCAATATTAGGGACATTTCATTCTACGTTAGTACTATATTTTCTATGGACAGAATTCATTCCGCGCTAACCACAACCCCGTGAGGTTGTGCATCGTAATTTAGCTTTCTACGAAAGTTTCGTACTCGCAAGTTCGAACTGAGCTATTTTGCCGTGAGCAATTAATTCATTTAAGCCTTTTGCATTGCATCAAACCCCGTGAGGTTTTTCGCATGTAATTTGCCGCATGCGCTACATAATTTCTACGTCCTAAATTCTCGTATTTTCTAAATTACTCGCCACTGAGGTCGCGGTAATTTATAATTAGATTCATTCGCTACGTGATATACAGGGTATTCCAAGAGTCAGTTGTCTGAGCACCGACCAGCAATTGACTCACGATAAGAATTCGTTGATAACAGTCTATCTACGACATTCGCAATTTTCATTGCGAATTAAAAACTAAAGAATTCAGTCTGTGATTTTCATTGCGGACTATAAACTTTTCCGCCGTGGCAATCGCGTGCCTCAACGAGGGATTTACCATCAGTGGAGCTAATTGACCGTTGCCGAGCGCCTGCAAGGATTTACGGTCTCTTGGCCCCCACAGAAGCAAGAACAGGAGCAACTTACCAAGAGGCTTTGCACTGGGTTTGACGCCGGCGTCTGCCCTAAGCCCTAGAAGCAACAAGACAGAGCCAGCGTTCTAACGACAGGGCGCGACAGTAAGCCGCCCTCGAGGAAGCGACTAGGCCCAAGCAAGAAAAAGACGTGAAATATAGCTTCGTGCTCGACTGGCACGTGGTAAACCGGGCTTACGTGCGGCCAGTTTCCGGAGACTGATGAGGTGGTGAAGATTCGCGCTCGCGTTTCGCGTTAGGGACTTTGCTGTGCGCACTACCGGCACAGGGAGGTCCTTAAGAGAAGCCGGGAAGGGTTTTAAGAACATCCTCCATCAAATTTCCAAAATGGAGCCAGAGCATCGAAGAAACATGGCGCCATGCCGAAAATTGAAAAATATTTTAATAATATCTCCATGAAAAATGTTGAGTGTTGGTTAATTTGTGCACATTTCTAGACTGTTAACATGAAAACTGTAACTGTTACTGACGAACGAATGTTTAATCAATTTATTTAATGGGTCAATTTTTCATAAAGTGCAGGTTTTCAAGACCTCTAACGATTGCTAATGGATAGTCGTATTTTTCAATTAGTGACCTAGTTATTTCGTTATCCAGTTTCTCTATTTTAAATTTATATTTAGATAATATTAACTCACACTATCTGCCGCGCAAAACACAGGAAGATGTAATTAAAATTATAAATAATAATGATATATTTTTAGGAACTAGAATGTTAAAATTTTATAAGTAGTTTCGCAAGTCAATATGCATCTCAGGACGTCTTAGAATACCTGTAACGTCTTTGAAAAAAAAAGAAAAACAGCAATTCCATCTAAACGCATTATTAAAATAACCAAAATTTTATTAACCTTCTAACAGAAAGTTTTTGCCGTCTTAGAGTCTTATAACCATATTCATAGTCATTCCTTGAGGAACAAGCATCCCTTATTTCGTAGTCCTTATGATATGCGGAATACGGAATAAGGGATCTTTGTTCTTCAAGGAACGCCTATGAATAATAAAAAGATATTTTTTGCAATAATTGAGTGATGAAGATACGACTAATGACTAATCTGATTAAAGGCAAAAATTAACTGAATTAAGTCCGAAATTCTGCAGGAACACTTTTTCAAATTCCCCGATTTTTCTCGTTTTTCAGTAAAAAATGTATTTCTTTCCTACATTTCTTACTATTCGTTTTCTACAACTATTTTGTGGAGTAAGATGCAATTTATTCTGGTTATACTATTCGCAGTACAAAAATTTGTATTTCAAAAAGAAATCAAAATATTTTCATTTAACAATAATAATTAATATCTACTTAACTTATTTTCGGTAATCAGAAATCAATATTACCTATACAATGTGATTTTATTTTTTGAAACTATTCTGAAAGATGCATGTAGTGACAACATACTACATAAGTCTCAAGATCTGCATCAAGAGTTAAGAATTCCAGAGAATATGAATCAGGACATGAAAGTGACAGTACCTAGTTAAGGGAATTATATAAATAAAAAATAATTAGTAATACATATTACATAATTAAGGCAACATAATCTTGAATCTGATCTTGAATTGTAACGTTATAAAAATAAATATTTTTGGAATATACCCATGTTCAATTTAAAACAAATGTATATGTATACAACACAGCTCCACAGAAAAAAAAATACGAAAAAATTACTTCTGGGGTCTGTCTATGTCTACCATATATTTTCGTGGTCGCTGAATCTGAATCCGGGGTGTATTTAACCCCATCACATCAGGATATTTCATAACAAAAAATAGGCCCAAAACCCCAATAAATTCTTTATGGATAAAGAATTGATCACTCAACTCGTATAACCCTATAACCTCATAACCCCTTAATCCTATAACCCCATAACCCCTTAATCCCGTAACCTCGAAACCCCATAACCCCGACACCCATAACCCGATAAAAAAGAGACTTGCGCGTTTAAGCCCATAAACACAGTATATTCGAGCCATACGTGTTTCTTGATCCCCTGATTCGGATTCAGCGACCCGATGGTAGGCATAATCAGACTACTAGAAGTAATTTTTTCGATTTTTTTTGTGGAGTTGTGTAATAGAAGAAATAGTAACTTTCACAAACTGGTGACCCCGATTACAAACACAACAAATTAAAAAATGAATTCTAGGCATTTCAAAAGAAAAAGAAGTTCAAGAAACAAAAAGTAGAATAAAAAGAAGCAAAACTAAATCTTCGGAACGGTATCAAAATATTCCCATTTTAAGAATGTAAGAAAGAAGAATTCAAGCAGTAAGGAGAGTAAAGAAAGAAGAATCGAAAATTTTAAAAATACAAAATTAGAATATATTGATTCTTGTGGTAAGGTTGCTACACATACTATAAACCTACTTTCAATATCAAAACTAAATAAAATTTTTAACTATTTTTAAATACTTAAAAATGAATGACACAAATGAAATGGTTAATGAAGCTGGCAATGTTGACAACCAAATCTTTACAATCAAATTTTGTATAACAAAACCGGAAATTTGGTTTAGTCAAATAGGAGGACAATTTGCAATAGCTAAAATTTCGCCAGAAAAAGTTAAATATAATCATGTAATTTCAAATTTACCTTTAGAAGTAATTTCAAACGTTTTTGATATTTAAACTTTGCTACCTTTTCACTTCACTCCCCTTTTCTAGAGTTTTTACTGCTTCCAAGATACAGGGTGTTGAAAAAATTGCTTTTTAGTTATATATCTGACAGTAATAAACTAATAGTTTTCAAATTTTGTATGGGAAATGTTATTCTGAATCTCTACTATCGAAAAAATATTTAGCTAATGGAGTGTAATAAAATGATATTTCTCACCTATATTCATGTATTTTTATTCTCAAAATACACATTTGTAAGTAAGTAAATCGGTATTTTATGCAATCATATTACGATACTAATGCACAAAGAATGATGAAAATTAATTTATTTATACTGTTTGGAAAAGCACCGTATTTTCATATTGAACTTTGCTAACGGGAAACCAGTTGAAGTGTATAATTTAAATTTTGTCCAATTAGGGAGCGTCTGTGTGGT
>NW_019418044.1:13644-24163 GCF_000390285.2 Anoplophora glabripennis | reverse complement strand
GGAAGAAGAGACGTTCGCGAATGGTAATCATCGATACGGATTAGGTAATATATATGTGTAGCGATATATTACGTCAAATTCAAGTTAATCAGTAACGCCGGAACGTATAGTCAGGTATATTGTATTAACAGTTTTGGAAACATCGGTGAAGATTACCGTTCGCCGTTTGCTCTACTTTGTAAATATTAGTTTTAAGAATTTTTTAGTTTTAAGGTTTTAGATTTTAAGATGTTGTGTGAACCAGACAGGGTAGAAAAAAGTGTAAAAAAAGAAGGGGGTGTTGTAGACCGAAGGGCTACTATGCAAATGAACGAAACAAAATCGAAAATTGCGTTTTATACCACTTTAATATTTATACTAAAGCCTTCAGCCAATCAGATGTCAGTATTCTGCTCCTCGCCAAGGCCGGGACCAATCAGAATCGAGTATCGAAACCCTCAGTTTACTTTTGCTATTTTTGAGGAAACTTTCTAGAAAGTTCTAAAAAGATGATGAAATCTGATGAAAGATTGCAAAGCATGATGTCATGATTGCAAATACGCAATAGTTAGGGGAGAATCACCCTTAATGACCGAAAATTTCTAAATAAAAGGGCTGGTTTTTCGTTTTTGAAATCAGTTCATCGCCGAAGTCCTTTAGTTCAATACTAAGTTTTCAACTAAGTTCTTTTTAACAAGTTACAAGTTAATCTTCATTCTCAAGTACGGGATATAGTGATATAAATCTACGAAAGTGACATTGCGTGATTGCTCTAAATCAGTTCATCACCGAAGTTCAATTGGTCTGATTCTTAGTTTACAACCAATTTCTTCCAGCAAAGTTACAAAGTTAGTCTTCATCCGCAATTACGGGGAATAAAGTGAAACAAATCTTCGAAAGTAACCTTGTGTGATTGCTCCGAGTCTTACTAGTCTTCGACATACAAAGTGCTCGTTAAATTGTCTAATTACCTTCAGTAATTAAAGAGTTGGATCGGAACTGAAACCGACATAGAAAGTTAGTGCAGTTTTTCGGAAAAGCCGAAAGGATTATACAGAGGATTACATAAAAAGTGGTTAGTAGAATTCCGCGATTTTTTTGTAATTAGTTTGAATAAGTTTAGTAACGTTCATTTTCATATACCTAGTACTCTTTTTTCTACGGTCTGGTAGTTGAATTTGTTGTTTCCTGGATTTTCGTTGCAGAGATTATTCCAGTGAATCACTATTACTTATTTTGTTAGATTAATAGGTTTTTAACAGTGTTAATCTCATTGTCAATTTTTCTCTTCTAGAAAAATATTATTTGTACAGTTATTGTAATATAGTTTATACCTTTTTCAAACTTGTTTTTCTTGAAGAAAAACCTTCCCAAGTTTTAATAATAATAATAAAAAATATTTTTTTTAAGTCGAAAATAAATTTTCGAAAAAAGATTTTTGGATAATTTTTCAAAATAAAATTTTTTTAACTGATATTTTACTTTTCGCACATAAACTCAGAAACATATTTTCTGAATAAATTTTTTTTTGGTCACTTAGATTTTTTTGAAAACTTTTTGATATTAATTTTTTGAAAATTTTTTTTATAAAAAATTTTAAAATTCAAAGGGGAACTCAGTCCTTTATTTTTCAAGGAAAATATTTTTTCCTAAACTATTTTTCCACTTACCTTCAGGATCAAAAGGATCCACAGTTATACATACCTGACCTAGATTTAAGAGGAATCCGGTTAGGAAATTAAAGTTTGTAGATTCACTTTAAAATTTACTGGCGCCTGACATAAACTTAATTTTTTTTACTTTAATTTTTTTTTGTTTGACATCTCTCACTTTCCTCAATTTTTTCAAATTTTTGTTATTGCTTGGGCATTACTTTCTTTACTTCGAACCTATCTCGGATGAGATAGACTCCAACACCTACGAACTCCACGACCCGCTCTAAACTGTATCGGCGTTTATGTTAAGGTCACAACTCAGCACCAACTAGAGTAAAAGAACATAAAGCACGTTGACAGCATCGCCGCTATCTTCTTTTTCGCAATTAAATAGTTGAATTCACCTTGATGTAGGACATGAAAATATAGCTCTTAATGTATACTCCCTCCAAATTTCGGCTGTTAATATTAATAATTAACGATTAAATAAAAAAAAATTATCTCAGCTTCTAGTCAACTTACAACGATTTTTCGAAGAAAACTAAAGTAAAGAGATTACTATTTTATTTTATAATAATTACCTATCTTAATAATTTAATAAATATTAACATTTTTTCAGTCATTTTTAAACAAATTAAATTTGAAAAATTAAATTCTCAGTAAATCCATATGTCAATACAACTATTTAGGTACAAAAACAACTAATGACCGAAATCCTACAACGCCTGTGAGCTTGGGAAAAATGAATTGAAAATAGCATCTTCTTAGATAACAAATTCCGCCAACGCTAAACCAATGAAGCTTTCGGGCTGAAATTTTTACACAAATTATCGGAATTTTCTCATTTTATAGGCTTATTTAATAACTACCTTTTTTGTATAAACTTTTTTTCGCTATGAATAATAGTTTTTTTACGTGAGTCAAAAAATCACTTTTCCATAATTTTGACCATTGTTTTAACAAAGTTTCCCAACTAGCCTCGAGTTGATTTTTTGATATTTTATTTATAGCAGATTTCCGAACAATATTCCGCAGATAAACTTCTAATAGTATTTTTTTCCCGAAACAGGCTCTTTCATGTCTATAATGACTGGGCTAATAGTTAGAATATATCTCATATTATTTTCAGTTATTTTCAATGGTCCGACGGTATCCACTGAAATTGATTCGAAACTTGTTGCAAGAGTTTCTGTAATTACGAGAGGTTCAACAGTATGCTTGATTATTTTACTTTTATTACATTCTTCGCAATTTTTTACGTGCCTTTTTACCATTTTTGACATACTTTTCCACACATATTTTTGTTTTAATTTATTTAAAGTTCGTTTTACACCTGTGTGAGCTCCTATTAGTGATTATGATATTTTTCTATTAGTTCATTTTGAAGATCGGTATCATTTATTCTCGCTGGTGGTGTAAATAATAAGATTTTTAGTGTTGATTTATATTTTTTATATAGTGCGTTATATTTTTCTTTGAATATAGGTACCTTTATATAATTAAATATATTATCTTTCATTGATAAACATAAATTTGAGTAACTAGCTAGCTTTGTATTTTCTTTTTATCAGCTTCTCCAGTGCAAAATCTAAATTTTGCTCAATATTATCACTTGATAATATAATTCTCATAACTTTATCGCACTTATTTATAAATTTTCTTTTTATCAATTGTGTTTGAGATTGAGATTGTGAGTGTGATTGAGATTGAGAGTGAGTGTGAGCGCTCTGAATAATCTTTATTTTTCTTGTCACATATTTCGAACATTAATGTTTTTATTTTATTTATTTCAGTTAGAGACGTTAAGTTCCCAAATTCCCAGTTGGCCAGACTGGTTGTCCGAGACGTTCGGTTGATTTTTTGTGATAGTGTCATTCGATTTCTTTGTCATTGATCGTGTAGCAACGGCTACTGTAGGAATCATTGATTTTAGTACATCTGAATCTAACTTTATGCGTGATAAAGCATCTGCATTAGTGTTTGTTTTTCCGGGTTTGTATTTATCTCGAAATTATAGTCTAGTAAGTCTAAACGCATTCTAGTCTATTTTGAGGACGGAGATTTATGAATGAACAGTCCAACTAGCGGTCTGTGATCGGTAAAGACTATACATTTTTGGTTAGCATTGTATAGATATGGGCGGAAATGTGTTAATCCCCAATAAATTGCTAATAACTCTTTTAGAATTACAGGTTTATTTATTTCATGTTTTGACAGATTTCTGCTTGCGTAAGCTATCGGGCGATCTTTTCCTATTTCACCTTGAGACAAAACACATCCCAACGCAAAATTTGAAGCGTCCGTAGTAAGAATGAAGGGTTTTGAAAAATCATGATATTGCAATATGGGTGGTTCGATTAATTTTTTCTTTAAAATATTAAATGCTTTGTCGTATTCTGACGTCCAATTAAATGTCTAATTTTTTCTTAATAATTTGTTCAGAGGGTATGCTATATCAGCAAAATTTGGTATAAATCTACGATAATAATTTAAAAATGCAATAAATCGTCTAATATCATCCGCATTTTTTGGAATTGGATAATTTTTTACGATTTCGTATTTTTTTGGACCTGAACTAATCCCTTTGTTAGAAATTAAATTACCTAAATAAATAATTCACTTCTCGTTGTAAAAAATTACACTTGGCTGGATTTAATTTTAAATTATATTTTCGACAGAAGAGATTGGTAGGAAGTTATAAATTATCAAAATTATGAAGTCTTATAGCTAAAACTAGAATATAATTGCACTGTTCACTTCACTTTATTCACTGTACTAGACTTACTTGTAAACTCTGTGACGATGTTCGGGTCGGATGAAGATGAAGTCGGTGGTGCTGACCTGGTAGAAGGTAGAAGTTGGTTGTAGACATTTTTTTATCTGAATTTTCATACTGGATGATGTTCTGATTAGAAAACTTCACTTAATTTAACAGTTTTTTTACATTTAAATGTTTTTTTCTTTATTTTCACTTAATTTTTACATTACTGCATCTTTTTATATAACGAACATATAACAAACATATAACAAACATATAACAAACATATAACAAACGTTATATGCACATTAACTCGAAGTGTAATAGTTGCGGAATGCACCTGTAAGTAATATTTTGTTTACTTACCCGTTAAGTGGCATAAAATCAGTTTCTCCTTATTTAAATTTGCTACAAGGATCATATTATCCGCAAACTATTTCACTTTTTTTAAGAAGCAAGAAATTCAGCGTCTTTATCAATGTCGGTAAATTGTTTTTCATGCAGAAAAGAAGTGCACGTCACTAAGCAAATAAAATGTAACGATTATAAACAAATATACTGATTGTATCAATTTATCGAGGACTGAAATTAACTTGTTAAAAAAATTTTCCTGTAACGAATGCAAAAAGTTGCCTACCTTAATAACATTAATAAAGGAGCTACAGGAAGCTGTAGCTACCCTAACCTCTGAAATCAATCTTCTCAAGGAAAATAAAGTTATGACCACCAAGGAGCCTGTTATTTAATGAAATCCATGAACGCGATAAACGTTCTTCTTAATATAATTATTTATAACTGTGAAGAACACGAAGATGTCTCAGATGATTGTAAAGTGGAAGAGTTGCTCAGTGCACTAAGTCAAGATTTGGTTACCAACGGTTTGAGATCGGAAAGATTAGGGAAAGTCAGTGATGGTAAAATTAGACCCATTAAAGTTTATTTGAAAAGTAAAGAAGACGCTGTGGCGATATTTAAAAAGAGAAACAGAATTAGACATCAATTTAGTAACGTCCGTATTTTGTTGGATCAGACCGTAAGTCAAAGGCAATATTTCAAATTCATCAAGGAAGAAACCGAAAGACGTAAACAGAACGGAGAAAACATAATTATCAAGTTTTTCAGTGGTGTACCTGTAATAAAAAAAGCTAAGTTTTTGACATGTTTCAGAAACGTTTCCAATTTTTCTCGAAACGTTTAATAAAAAATCCATGCAACGTTCTGGTAACGTTCTAGAAACCCAAGATGTACTCCCCAAATACGTTTCCAATGAAACGTTTAAAAAAATTGGTTTCAGTAACATTATTTTTATGTTCCATTTATGCACTCGATATTTTTGTTTTACGTTTCAGTATATTTTCAGAAATGTTTGAGTAACATAATAATTTTATTACCATATTCTCATAATGCTCTCAACTTTAGATAATTTTCATTTCAAAAGCGTTTTTGAAATAGTATAGTGTGAGTAATTTTTTAAATATTTCTAATACTCTTTTGTGATATTTTTATTTGTATTGTGAATGACTTAATACGAACTACAGACAACTTTTACTGATTTCTCAAAAAATTTAACTAAAAAAAGTTATTACATTGTATATTAAAAAAAATAAATATGCTCTTCTAGTTTGGGGATGCGGCAACTTTTACCAAGAATTTCTTTCTTTTTGAGAAGCCACTGAAAAAAGTTTCTAATATGGATTACGAATTTTGCCATTCTTCGTACAAATAAAAATGTCACAAAACAATATCAGAAGCGTTTACACATTATTTTATATTGTTCAAATACGCTTCTGAAATGGAAATTTTCTAATGTTGGGAACATCGTGAATATGGTAACAATGACGAACTGATAATTAGAAAAAGTTAGTTATGATTATAAATCTTGAAATGGTAGGTACATGAAAAACAAATAACATTACTGAAATATAATATAAAGTTACAATTTCTTCTACCCATGGTCACTATTACATCTATCCTTTTAATAATAATAAATTATACTGCAGAAATAAAGATACAAAATGATATCTTGACAAAATACATAAACAAATATAAACATTTGTACAAAATATAAAATAAATGACGTCTATTTCACTTGATTCATCCATATTTCAAATAGTTCTCAGTGACTCAGTTCCATTTTCTTAGTTCTTGTCCCTTGTCCTCTTGTCTATAATAGGTAGTGGATATAACTATGTTTAGGTAGATGTGACGCAAAATTGGAAATCTCTACACATATCGTTTTAAACATTTTGCATCAATATTCATTATTTTATATGCACCTTACAATAACCACAAATGCACACACTACAAATTATCACATCAAATAGCGTCAAAGTAAAGATGGAGAACAACGAAGCCATGCAAACTGGCAAACCGCAAACCTAACATAATACGATTGAAAACGACACACGGGAAACAAATAAACTCGAGCTGTTACGCGCAATCTACGCAAGTCACGAACATACATTTTTTCTTGTGTTATAAATATGTTGCCACAATTTTTTTTTTTTATTTATGTCTGTATAACAAAGGCAAATGAACTAACGCTTAAGAGGGATTGGGGATTGAGAGCAAAATTTAACTAATGCCGAATGTTCCATAAGATAAGCAAAAAAAGCAAAGGGTTGTTCGTCTGTTATGTTTCCGAGATCGAAAGGGAATGTTTCGAGTAATGTTTCAAACTCTCTTCAATTTTAACGTTTCGGCTATGTTTCATTAAGTAAGTTTTCAAGTGGTACATTTCTGTAATGAAACAGAAACGTTTATAGTTAATGTGTCAAATGTTCAGTAAAACAACTCATTTGCAACGTTTCAATTACGTTTCGTGTTTAGTGGGATTCTTGTTATCGTTATTATTGTTATCATTGTTATCGTTGTTATCGTTGTTATCGTTATTAATTATCATTATCATTATCGTAATCGTAATCGTCATCGTAATCGTCATCGTAATCGTCATCGTCCTCGTCGTCCTCTTCGTCATCGTCGTCGTCGTCGTCGTCCTCGTCGTCGTCCTCGTCGTCGTCCTCGTCGTCGTCGTCGTCGTCCTCGTCGTCGTCGTCCTTGTCCTCGTGATCGCCATCGCCATCATCATCATCATCATCATCATCACCACCATCATCATCATCTCATCATCATCACCATCATCATCATCATCACCACCATCATCATCATCATCATCATCATCATCATCATCATCACCATCATCATCATCACCATCATCATCATCATCACCATCATCATCATCACCATCATCATCATCACCATCATCATCATCATCATCATCATCATCACCATCATCATCATCACCACCATCATCACCACCACCATCATCACCACCACCATCATCATCACCATCATCATCACCATCATCACCGCCACCATCACCACCAGCACCATCACCACCAGCACCATCACCATCAGCACCATCATCACCATCATCACCATCAGCACCATCATCACCATCGGCACTATCATCACCATCACCATCATCATCATCACCATCATCACCACCAGCACCATCACCATCAGCACCATCATCACCATCATCACCATCAGCACCATCATCACCATCGGCACTATCATCACCATCACCATCATCATCATCACCATCATCACCATCACCATCATCACCATCAGCATGATCATCACCAGCACCACCATGATCACCATCACCAGCACCATCATCACCACCATCACCACCATCACCACCAGCACCACCATCACCACCATCACCAGCATCACCACCATCACCCGCATCACCACCATCACCACTACCATCATCATCATCATCATCATCATCATCATCATCATCATCATCATCATCATCATCATCATCATCATCATCATCATCATTATCATTATCATTATCATCATCATCATTATTATCATTATCATCATCATCATTATCATCATCATCATCATCATCATCATTATTATCATCATTATCATTATTATTAAAGACAGAATGTAGCCACTTGGCTAAACGTGATTTAATTACAAAATTAATACTGCCCTGGCAGTAAATAGTTTTGAGTCCAATAGGCCAGTCATTATACCTTTTTTTCGGGAAAAAAATACTATTAGAAGTTTTTTTGCGGAATATTGTTCAGAAGCGTGTTATAAACAAAATATCAAAAAATCAACTCGAGACTAGTTGGGAAACTTTGTTAAAACAATGGTCAAAGTTATGGAAAAGTGGTTTTTTGACTGGCGTAATAAAACTGTTATTCATAGAGAAAACGAATGGGAAGAGCGAGGCTAAATAAAAAATTAAATCTCGGGTTGAAATAATATTAATACAGTAGCTTCAATACTCATGAATTTTCACGCTACCACAAATTAAAAAAAGAATAATCTCGATAAGGTTCATTATTAACCGAGATATGCCTAATTTTTCCAGCTCCATCGATTTGAAGCAGCTCGATCATTTTCCTGCGCGCAACCAGGCGCGTAGCGCACATGCTCCGCCTCGTTCTCCCCACGCATTCGCTAGACCGAGTAATAGAACGCATCGCCGCTATCTTCTTTTTTGCAATTAAATAGTTGAATTCACCTTAATGTTAATGTAGGACATGAAAATATAGCTCTTAATAGTAGAATAGCTGTGCCGATTCTGCTCCACAATTCATGATGGCGACTGGAGCAGGATCGGCATAGCTTTCAGCCGGCTACGTCACATCGGCTGACGTCTGCGCGGTAGAGATTGATGACCGTTCGTGCAGAACTAGAAATATTATTTATGTATGGATCTATTATTAGTGGTAGGGTTGTTGATGATTTTTTAGCATTTCTTCTGATACAATGAGTGGTCAATAGCAGGTTGTGTTTAACTTGGATAATAATAAAACTTATATACTTATGGACCCTGATGGCTGGTTTTAAAAAGCAAGAAAACCAAATTGCAAGGAATTGATCAGTGATAGAGTTCACTTTCAGAAAAGAATTAACGATGTTTCATTTACTATAAGTAGTATTTTAGATAATAACCATCGATCGCGTATTTATTATGAAAGGTTTTGTTAACATATTTCTAACTAATAACTAAACTAATAAAATAAAGATTTATATTCATATTTGTGTATTATTTTGAGGATACCTAACAGTGCTGAACAGTTTTATTTATTGATTGCAATATGCCTGTTCCAGTAAAGTATAAGTGCATCAAATGCGGAGGAGATTGCGACCTACCAAACAGAAAATGTTTCCCATGTGAAACTAAGGATTATTTTAAGGATGCAGATGGATCGAAACATGTTCCTAGTTCTTACTTCGATAAAAATAATTCCAAGTAACTGTTGTTGCTAGTGCGTCTAATGTTATAGTGTTTTTTTAAATCACATAACATTTGTTTTAATATGGGAATTTCATTACTTTTTGTTATATACAAATTAAACACAGTGAGCTTTTAAAATATTATTTATTGAAACAATACAATATAATTCTAACATTATTTTGTGACAGATTTAACCACATTTGCAAATGTGGTAGCTAATTGCTGACATCTTCGTTTGGAACGTTATTCCAATTTGATTTCTCTTCCTCCTGTTGAGCATTCGATGGCCCATTGTTAACAGTTCTCTGTTGTTCATCACTGATACGCTCCCGGTTTCTCTGAATTAAATTCCTGAGATTATCATTTGGAGCGTTATTCCAATATGATCCCTTTCCCTCCTGTTGAGCAACCCATGGCCCATTGTTAACAGTGCTCTGTTGTCCATCATTGATGCTCTCCCAGTTCCTCAGAATTAAATTTTGTTGCTGATACAGGCTGCATCTACATTTTATTAAATGTTCTACCAACCAACGTCGAAAGAAACGATTACGGGCAACTAATTGTTGCTGATACAGGCTGCGTCTACATTTTTTCAAATGTTTTGCCAACCGATGTCGTAAGAGACGATGATTGGGAACTAATGGACAATTGACAAAATCTGTAACAAATATATATTAGTCAAAAACTAGATAATCACAAAAAAATAATTTATTATTTCCGAGATATTAAGGTTTCAATTATTACTTACCCCTGTAAACCATATTAATAAGAAAATATATATTTTCAAGTTAAATAATTGTAAATGTTGAAATAATGATACATTTACTTGTTTAATGCAGGTATATATATCCTGATAGC
>NW_019418044.1:10947-13181 GCF_000390285.2 Anoplophora glabripennis | reverse complement strand
ATATTAAGGTTTAAAGAAAAAGTTGTATATCAATAAATCAATATGTCATAGAAATGTCAAAATTAAAGTGGGATTCACAAGGAATAAAGTAGTATATAGAAAAGTCAAATAAGAGTATAGAATGAGAAATATTTTGAAGTAGAATGTAAATGTGATTGTTAAGAAATTAGAATAGGGCATAAGTGTAAAGGTTTAAGTGAAGTGAGGTGAGTGAAAAAGAAAAACGGCAAGTAAAAAGAAAGCAAAATCAGATATGTGGAAAGGCCTTAACAAGGGAGAAACCAAAAATCAAGGTAGTGAAAAAGAAAAAATAAATTATTGATTAGTTACGAATTAATTTGGGTGAAAAAGTCAGATATTGTAGAAAGATATTAAAAAACCCGGAAAACAAGAGAATCTTTTATCGAGAGAGTGTTAAAGAAATAAAGAAAAAGAAACCAGCAGAAGCAGCAGAAAGAAAGCGGACCAGCAGCAACAGCAGTAGAAAGAAAACGAACCATCAGCACCAGCAGCAGAGAGAAAGCGGAAAGACAGCAGCTTCCGAGAGAAAGAAGTACAACAGCAGGCAAGTCCCAGGAAACCAGATAAATAAGAGGCCTAGTAGTAGCAGTAGCAGAGAGAAAGTGGAAGTAGTAGCAGGAGCAGGTCCCAAGAAATTCGTCAGAATGCGGTATAGCCGACAGTGTCCAAAAAGCTATTGAGACAGGAAAAAAAGGAATTAAACAAACAATACGTATAAAAAAAGGTACCTTTCATTTTCGTAGACAATTTGTGCACAAATTAAAAGTAAAATTCGCTTGAAAGTTTTCAGAAATTCAAAGATTTCAATTTTTAACAAAATTTAGATATATAGCAAGCATCAAAAAAATTTGGCCAAGCATTTTAGATTTATAGATATTAAGATTAGTGATAAGTTGGAACATATTAAAACAAGAAATTATACGAGAAAATTGAAAGTACATATAGACAGCAACCAGTAAAGGAAATTAGCCAAATCGAAATAAATTCTTGTTGTAAGTGTTCAAGACATTGTAAAAAACTTCAAAATATTTGATAGTGTGTGACATTTCTAAACTGAAACATTGATATACAAAATAAAATATTAATAAATTAATTTATTGATAGCATCTGTTGTTTAGAGTTGTTAGTTGTGTTTGGTTTCTGGAAGAATAATATTTTGATTTCAACCGACTACTGAGGAGAGTCTAAAGCTAGCAGGGAGAAGGGATACAACATCACACCAAAATCAAATTTACATGTTACACTAAAACACAATTTAAAATTTAATTTGGCGCTCATACAAATATAAAGTCACACAACAATATATATGGGATGATCCACGTCAAATCGATCAAGCCTGTGCCCAAAATTTGTGAGCACCTTCGAAGATGGTTTTTGGCTTAAAAATTCGTCTTTTCAAGTACTTTAAGATGCTAATTGGCAGAATTGAAAAATCCAAGATGGCGGACATAATATGGCGCCTAGAAGTATGAGAAAAATAAAGAATTGTCCGATAAACTTCTCACAGTAATCAGATTAACCACAAATTCATACCCAAATAGTCTGAACAGGTGCCCTCGACATCGTTAGACATGGCTATGGAGTTATTTTTCAAAAATTCAAGATGGCGAATTTCATATAGTGACTTGTAAGGCTAAAAAGCCTGAAATCGTCATTCAAAGGGAAGTGAATTGTCGATTTCACCCATAAACCTTATCTGAACAGATATTTCTCATGATTTTCAGGTCGCTGGAACGTGACGTTGAGTTTGTTTGATGGTATAATATCATATATCGATTCTAACCTAAGAAAATTTTACTTTTAGAAGAAACAAAGAAAAATTTTAATAGATGTTCGAATTGATAACCATTCTCTTGAATACAACATCTTATTCTATCTTCAAATGATATTCTCACATTCCTTAGAATATTTGGGGTGATTGTGGCAAATGCATATCTAATCCTTTCCTTCATATCATCGCAAGTAGTAGGTGGAACACTGTGTACAAGATATATTTTTATACAGCCCGAAACAAAGAAGTCCATTACGAGAGGTTTGGACACCTGTGGTAGCCACTGACATGGACCATTTTTACCTACTCATTTATTACTTAATTATCGATTTACATAATTTCTCACTGAATATGAAAAATGTGCAGGTGCGCCATCTATTTGCATTCACAATTTTCTCCTTATATTTAAAGAGACGTCATCAAGAAGAACCCAAACCAATTC
>NW_019418044.1:7240-10220 GCF_000390285.2 Anoplophora glabripennis | reverse complement strand
GTAAATAAGATAGAGGAGGTACTGGAGAAATATGGTCGGGTAAGGTATATATACATATATGAGACTTATTTGAACTCAGTTATAACATTCATTTACATTCAACATGGATCTGCAAAAGTTGAACAAGGCAACTTCATATAAAGAACTGAAGAATATTAAAGATTTACATATAAATCAAAAGTATAAAATAGTGAAACTGAGGTTTAGTAAAACCAAATTTGGTGACGGTATTGTGGCCGAAACTGAAAATTTTACCTGCTACTTACCAAGAAGATTTTACATACATTTTGAAAAGGAAGGTATTGAAAACTTTAACGATGCATTAAGAAGTCGACCTGTATATATGGTTAGTAAAGGAAAAATTGGTACAACAACGAACATTATATTTATCCAAGATGAAGCATGAAAATGGATTAATTAAATGATTATTAATATTTGATAATGTTATGTATTTGAAATAAACTTTTGTCTACAATGCCTTATATTCTATGTGAATGTTTTGCAATAGTTAGAAAATAAAAATATTTGTATTGAATGAACAATTCTTTATTCTACACCGTACATATACTATAAAATAAATCCTTATATACTATATTTTCTGTTCCAAGTAAATGATGCAGTGAATGTTTTGTCATAGTTTTTCTCCTGAAACATGTAAACAATTTTTATCGAGCTTTGTATATACACTGAATCTGAAGACAAATAATTTTGAACATTTAGTAACTGAATAATCCAAAGCCTATCTAATAACATGGATGATATGTGCAGATGTCTGCAATAAAACATGAAAACAGATACAAAAGTTGATTAAACCAACAAGGTTTTAGGTACTGAAATCTATGAAAATATCTGTTTTTTGTAAATACACGTCCACTTGTAAGTAATCTTATAACATATACTTTCATAGTCACACATATAAAATTGTTTATTTTTATTTGTAAATATGTGAAAAATTTGTTAAATTGTAGGGTTAGGATAGCTGAAAACGCATGTTTTACAAACGTGATTTTAAAATAATTATTTTATTTAAGCAAAACTTAAATAGTAATGAATATACATCAATGATTTTATTTGTGTGCTTATTTTTGTTCTATACGTTTTAGCTTTCAAGATTTCTGTACCTGAAATCGACTGAAATTTGTTTATTTCTCAGCCAGGAAATCAACCACCTTACACATGACTGGTGTATTGCGTTTAGAATTTAAAAAACATAAAACACAAACAAAAAACACCATGAATATTTGTTTTTAATTTAATTTTTAATATTTGAAATGTAAACTATAATCAATTGCATTAATAATATTTTATATGATGATCAAAAAAACACTTCTTTTAATATGGTTTATTTAATTACTATGTAGCATATATTTTTATTTTAATGTTCACAAGAAAATATATTTGTAATAAAAATATTTTTTATTTTACTTGTAGTCAAAAACTAGGTAATCACAAAAATAATGTTTTATTATATCATAGATATTTTAGGTTTCAATTGGTAAAGAAAACAAATGAATAAATAATAATACTATATTTAGATATATTTTTTTACACTACAAGATATATAATTAATATATAAAAAAGAAGATTAAAAGCAGCTGTAATTTAATAAAATTAATAATAATAAAATATTTTTATATTTAATTATTAATTTCACTAAATTTTGCAGCGATGACCTCATATTTTCTCTTTGTCTCGTTGGCAGACCGCTCCTTCCTGTCGAGGGAGAGCTCTTGCGCATCAAGGAGCCAGATCTGTTCCCTCAGTGACTTTTTTCCCCTTGATGTGGGATATGAGGTCTTCGGTGCTTTTAATTTTCTTCTTTATATTATTCATTTTTTAATCCACTCGCTGACGGAATTTCGCCCTCCGCTGCAACTCTTCATTTATAATTTCTAACCAATCCTCGGAATCGTCCGAGGTGGTGGATGAAGAGGTGGAGAACGTTGGCGAGAGCGACCGGAGGGACGAAGAAGGCCTCATATTCTTCCTTGCCAGATGCATATTTTTGCCTCTGCAACAAAGATTAACACATAATAATTTATATATTTCTCCAGGATGTTTTCAGATTTTTTTTTTAATTTATTTTTTGAATATTTACCTGGAAGGAAGTGCTGGAGCTTCGTGAGATGCCGGCGAATTTTGAAGATCGTCATCATCATCCTGTATTTGTGTCCCAATTTGTCTTTTAGCCGTCGCCTTTGATGAGCAGCTTGGCACCGAAGCCTCCATATGTATAATGGTGTCGATGGCCAAGTCGAGTTGTTCATCGAATATTCTGTAAGAAAAAAAAACGAAAAAATAGTTTAAATAAAACGTTGAAAAACATTAGAAAAAAACTTACGCTTCATTTATGGCGGCGTCGATTGCAGGACTACTTTCCTCACACATCTCTTGCAGCTCCAGGCGGGCCTCTTCAGATAAAGATGAGCACATAATGATAATATTAACAAATAGACTTTAGTAAAAGACTGTTGTTGTTTACTCAGCTCAGCTTGTAGAAGACTGAATAATATTTAACGAATTCAGTAAGCTTATATATCAAATTGTTGCAACTTACAGAGTAATACGAACATCCGGCGAATTCCCTTGAACTGTACAGATCACTTAACTCTTTGATGTCAGCTAAAATATTGTTACATAGTTATTCTTTGACGCCGTGCTTTGTAATTTGACCCCATTTCCTGCTGAGTAAGCAAAAAAATATATAATTTGAGACCATGCTGTGTAATTTGACACCACGATTTGTAATTTGACACCGTGTTTTGTAATTTGACACCTTTGTTTTGAAATTTGACGCCGTGCTTTGTAATTTGACCCCATTTCCTCCTGAGTAAGCAAAAAAACATATAATTTGACACCATGCTGTGTAATTTGACACCACGATTTGTAATTTGACACCGTGTTTTGTAATTTGACACCGTGTTTTGTAATTTGACACCTTTGTTTTGAAATTTGACACCGTGTTTTGTAATTTGACACC
>NW_019418044.1:0-5490 GCF_000390285.2 Anoplophora glabripennis | reverse complement strand
ATGTCTTGAGAAAGGAAATAAACATTTCCGAAAGCTTGACAACAACACAGAGTGTTCTTATTACATTAGCCCTTAGCACTATTGACTGCAATCCCAAATACATCACTGGTTTTATATATATATATATAATTAGCGTTCCCGTTCTTAAATGCTACGGTGGTCTAGAGGTAACGGACTCGCTTTGGAATCCAAAGGTTCGGGGTTCGAATCTCAGAGAGAGCAAGACTTTTTTAATTTAAATCAAATTCGCAACCAACTTTAAATTTACCGCCAATTGCAGTTCATTGACCTCCCTTATCGTATTTGAATTTTAAATATACCGCCTACTGCTGTTTGGAGTTCATTGACCTCCCTATCGTGACTGGATTTTAAATTTACCGCCAATTTGCCGCATTCTGATTGACTCGGAGGGGAAGGGGAGGGGGAAGGCAAAAGGTGGAGGAATGGGGGTAAAATTCGTCAAAAATGACCAGCATGAACCTTCATAAGAAAAAGCATGGGATTTTGTCACCGTATGAACATAGCCTATCTACTGCCGCGTTGGCATGTGTCATTTTTCCTGCCAAGGATATTGGTGAAGTCTGTTATAACATTCATTTATATTCAACATGGATCTGCAAAAGTTGAACAAGGCAACTTCATATAAAGAACTGAAAAATATTAAAGATTTACATTTACAATCAAAAGTTCAAAATAGTGAAGCTGAGGTTTAGTAAAACCAAATTTGGTGACGGTATTGTGGCCGAAACTGAAGATTTTATCTGCTATTTACCAAGAAGATTTTACATACAATTTGAAAAGGAAGATATTGAAGGTTTTTCTCCTGAAACTTGTAACCAATTTTTATCGAGCCTTGTATATACACTGAATCTGAAGATAAATAATTTTGAACATTTAATAACTGAATAATCCAAAGCTTATCTAATAACATGGATGATATGTGTAAAGATGTCTGCAATAAAACATGAAAACAGGTACAAAGATCGATCAAACCAACAAGGTTTTAGGTACTGAAATCTATGAAAATATCTATGTTTGTAAATATACGTCCACATCTAAGTAATCTTATACCATATACTTTCATAGTCATACATATAAAATTGTTTATTTTTATTTGTAAATATGTGAAAAATTTGTTAAAATGTAGGGTTAGGATAGCTGAAAACGCATGTTTTACAAACGCGTTTTTAAAATAATTATTTTATTTAAGCAAAATTTAAATAGTAACAATGAATATATATCAAGGATTTTATTTGATGCTTATTTTTGTTCCACGCGTTTTAGCTTTCAAAATTTCAATACCTGAAATCGACTGAAATTTGTTTATTTCTCAGACATGAATTCAACCACCTTAAACATGACTGGCGTATTGGGTTTAGAATTTAAAAAAACATGAAACACTACAACAAAAAACACCATGAATATTCTAGCAATGTTATTTAGGTTATTACTACTACTATTTGTTTTTAATTTAATTTTTCATATTTGAAATGTAAACTATAATCAATTGCATTAATAATATTTTATATGATGGTCAAAAACTACTACTACTTCACTACTCTACTACTCTCACTACTTCACTACTTCTTTTAATGTGGTTTATTTAATTACTATGTAACATATATTTTTATTTTAATGTTCACAAGAAAATATATTTGTAATAAAAATATTTTTTATTTTACTTGTAGTCAAAAACTACATAATCACAAAAATAATGTTTTATTATTTCATAGATAATTAGATTTCAATTGATAAAGAAAACAAATGAATAAATAATAATACTATATTTAGATATATTTTTTAAACTACAACACTACAAATATAAGATATATTTTTTATACTACAAGATATAAATATATAATTAATATATAAAAAAGAAGATTAAAAGCAGCTGTAATTTAATAAAATATTTTTATATTTAATTATTAATTTCATTAAATATTACAGCGATGGCCTCATATTTTCTCTTCGTCTCGTTGGCAGACCGCTCCTTCCTATCGAGGGAGAGCTCCTGCACATCAAGGAGCCGGATCTGTTCCCTGAGGGTCGCTCTGTGAACCCTCAGTGACTACTTTTCCCCCTTGATGCGGGATATGAGGTCTTCAGTGCTTTTTATCTTCTTTTACGTTGTTTATTTTTCCGTCCACACGCTGACGAAATTCTGCCCTCCGCTGTAACTTTTCGTTTATAATTTCTAACCAATCCTCGGAATCGTCTGAGGTGGTGGATGACAAAGAGGTGGAGAGCGTCGGCGACAGCGATCGGACGTATGAAGAAGGCTTAATATTCTTCCTTACCAGATGCATATTTTTGCCTCTGCAACAAAAATTAACACATAATAATTTATATATTTCTCCAGGATGTTTTCAGATTTTTTTAAATTTATTTTTTGAATATTTACCTGGAAGGAAGTGCTGGAACTTCGTGAGATGGCGGTGGATTTTGGAAGACATCATCATCATCGTCCTGTAATTTTCTCTTCGCCGCCTTGGATGAGCTTGGCACCGAAGCCTCCATATCTATTATGTTATCGATGGCCAAGTTGAGTTCATCAGATATTCTGTAAGAACAAAAAAGAAAAAATTATTTTAAAAAAACGTTGAAAAACATTAGAATAATCTTACGCCTCATTTATGGCGGCGTCGATTTCAGGACCACTTTCCTCACACATCTGTTGCAGCTCCAGATGGGCCTCTTCAGATAAAGATGAGCACATAATTGAATATAAAATTGACGTTAATACTGCAATCAATGTAAGATTCCTATTACGTACGGTAAAAAAATCGCACAGCTTGGTAAAAAAATCGTACAGTTTTCCTAGCAACCGCCTAGCAACGGTCAATACAGTACTGTTTATATTATGATGCGGTTTTCCAAATATTTAAAAAAATTTGTTTATTTTTGTTAATTTCAACGCTCTGTATCTCATAAACGGTAGTTTTCTGCGTCTATGTTCATAAAGCAAAGTTATGTTAATTTTTGTCATTTAAAACTTTCCCGAAGTGTGTCTATTAAAATCTGGACCACCCAAATGTGTTTTATTTTTCCCTATTTCAACGCTTTGTTTACTTGAATATTATGTCTCATAACTCGTAAACCATTCACTTTTCGATGAAAATAAAAGAATGTGTTTTCATCCGGAATGTTTCAAACTATTATAAAATGTATTCATATTACCAATTAATTCAGTGGCGTAGAAGTTTTATTTTTAATAAGTAAACGACATCTTTGTTTCTCCGCCACTGGTCTTTGAATTTGGACTATGTGCATACAAAACTAGGGGAAATATTTGAAAAAAAATGTGTACCAAATTTGGATAAATTTGATAAAGTCGTTTTCCATATATTTAAAAAAATTGTTTTATTTTTGTTAATTTCAACGCCCAGGATCTCATAAACGGTGGCTTTCTGCGCCTATGTTCATAGAGCAAAGTGATGTTAATTTTTGTTGTTTAGTAGTTTCCCGAAGTTTGTCTATTAAAATCTGGACCACCCTGTATATTATTATATCTAAATCAAACCGAGACAAAATATTCTTTTAAAATATTATTATAATGCCTTTATTCACACCACATACTATCTAACAATCAATAAATTATTAAAAAACAATCGATCAACTACAGAAAAAAAATTGTACAATGGTAAATCGTATAACTAGTAAGTATAGTTAAATTGAAAGACGCAAACTGATAAAACTATAATTATTGGAAAACTAATATGTGTCATCTGTCATTGTTTTGTTTTAAACAAATAACATGAGTCACCTATGACTGCATTTTTTAATAACATTTGATAAAATAGGTACGGTTCATCTCTATCCCTTATAAGATTTACTATTGTACAATTTCTTTTTCTGTAGTTGATCATTTGTTTTTTTTATAATTTATTGTTTGTTAGTTAGTATGTGGTGTGAATAAAGTCACTATAACAATATTTTAAAAGAATATTTTGTCTCGGTGTGATTTAGATAAAATAATATATTTTCCCGTTATATCACAGATTGCATATTGAAGTAGACATATCTCGAAAACAAGTAAATATAGAGAAAAACTTTCTATTACAAAAATTTCTTAGAATTCTTCCAGATGGATTGCATTTCCACGTTCCAAGGAACAAAAAATTTTTTAATGTTTTATTAGTTTACCTGTAACATAGTTGTTGTAGTGCTATAATTAAGAGCATGTGTTGTTCAAAATCAGAATTAGTGTAAAGGAATAAGTTACATTTAAGAACAGCAAAAGCAAAGCTGTGGTAGAATGCCTCAAAACGATCTAACGTTTCACTTCATCTGCGCAAGCTTCCAGTAGCATTGCGCATATAAATGATTCGTGTTCTTCTGTAAACCACACAGTTTTTATTTACACTTCTCATACTAATCTGGTGTTCTTGCTGCCGCTGTTGTTTTCCTTGATTCAGTGCTACCGTACAGTGATACAAAGTAAACATGAATCCTAACGTCTATTAGTTCTACAATTGTAAGAACTACTGGAGAAGCCGTAAAATTGGTAAAAACTCAAGAAGGGATACTCAGTCAAATCAAGTTAGTGAAAGAGAATGTGAAATTGTTGAAGACACCGAGAAAAAATAGAATTAACCATCAAGAGGAAGCCGAAAATCCTTTTAAAGTAGAAGGAAACTTAGCATTATTGAAATGTTATTTAAGCTAAATTGCAACACCTAAAACATACTTCTAGTAAAGTTGGAGCGGGCTTGGAGGATAATACTGCCGAAAAAAAACGTAGTCGATATTTAATTTGGCATTCGATTGATTCTTGCTTCGATGGTCGAGTGTGTACAGGATTAATTGCAAATTTAAGTATCAAAGATCCATTATGCTTCTTAAATAAAGCCTTTAATAGTTTTCAAAGGAAAATGAAAACATATCGTCAGAAATCAATGCTTAAAGTTAATGTTGCATTAGTATGTAATTATATTAAACCTCAAAGTGGTGATACTGATATGAAAACATTTTCTACAAAAAATCATATAATCGATATAAATACTAATTTAAAAACTTGGTACAGGGATAACGTAATTCATGTTTTAACAAATAAATTAGAAGAATTTAGTGAAAAAGATTCAGGTTGGTCTCTTTCAAAGGTTTTACATTTAAAAGTCAATATTAACAAATTTTCACCTTTGAAAGGGGGAACATCAACTTATGTGAGTTTACCTGATTTTATATCACGGAAAAAAGCTGTTGTAAATATAGAAAATGACGATTCCTTTTGTTTTCTGTGGGCTGTGGTCTCCGCTCTATATCCATCTAAAAATAAACATCCTGAAAGGAAAACAAGTTATCCTCATTTTAAAAAGTTCTAAAATATGATTCTATTGAGTTTCCAATAATAAATAAGTTTGGAAAATTGAATAACTTTGTAATATTAATTTGTATTGTATAGAAAATAAAAACGTTCTTCCGCTTTCTATAAGCAATTATAGAAACAGTGACAGAGAACCCATTAATTTACTGGTGCTGTCGACAGAAAAA
>NW_019418043.1:22959-23912 GCF_000390285.2 Anoplophora glabripennis | reverse complement strand
GAAGAGAACCGAAGAGGACCGCTGCAAGAGCAGAATACCTGGAAGAGAACCGACGTTACATAGTTTTAAGCTAGTCCGTTTTGTAAAAGGTGTACGTGGCCCCAATAAAGAATGGTTCACAAATGGGACACGCACCTTAATAGCAACTTTTATTTACCGTTATTAGTTTTAAGAAATTTCCAATAGTAATAAGTTTTAATGAAGAAAAATAAAATAAAATTCTTTTATTTTATTTTTCACCGAAGTAAGGGGGGGATGTAATGAACCATTATCCATTCCAAGTTTTTCGTAAGGGTTCCCTTATTTATTTATGCAATTAGTTTAATTGGGTGAGAGCAATTAACCGCGAGTCGAGCCGAAACCGTCCGCTGCCCCACTCTGTCGAGGGCCGCGCGCATAGTCCCACCACGACTCCTGCCTAGTCAAGGGGGGATTGGGACAATAAAACCAACGATTCCAGACTAAAATCCTCAGTTCGCTGCCAGAACTCGAAGAACTCCAACGCCAACCTGAGGACCACCCCGAGGACCTGAACACCGACCAGAGACCGCCACCCGACCCAAGGAGTTCGCTGCCAGAACTCGAAGAGCTCCAGTTCCAACACCAGCCCGAGGACCACCCCGAAGACCTGAAGACCGACCAGAGACCGCCACCCGACCCAAGGAGTTAGCCGCCAGAAGCAACCGTCCGGAATAAGTAAGCAAATTGTATTTTCCTATTCTCACTTGTCCTGCTATGGTACAAGTCTGGCCGTTTTGAACTCTGGCAAGACAGTACGACCACGGCGTTGTCGGCGAAGGTTTGGCTGGGTCACCCACCGCCCTCGTTCGACGAACGTTGTTAGTCACATCGACCGAACTGCTGGTTTGGCTGGGTCACCCACCGCCAGTGGAAGACGTTGAGTGCAGGTTCGTACGGCAGCAGCGTTATCGGCGACGGTTTGGCTGGGTCAC
>NW_019418043.1:13594-22660 GCF_000390285.2 Anoplophora glabripennis | reverse complement strand
ATTGAACTCACAATGGGTCTTAATGGTACTCCTGCCTTGTGAATTTTAGGTAGACCGTACAGTTTTGGGCATCTTGAAGACTTTTCTCTTGGGATAAGTTGGAGCTGTTCTTCTTGGCTAATGTTGGAGGCTTTGATCTTAGCTTTTGTTGTCTTCTCTAAATATGTAGTAGGATCCGTAGAAATGGGTTGGTATGTTGGCTCATTTAGTAGGGTTTCTATCTTCTTATCATATTCTTCAATATCCATTACTACAGTTGTATTTCCCTTGTCTGCTGGGAGTACGATTATATCCCTGTTTTTTTGGAGATTACGTAGTGCTTGCGATTCTTCGTACGTTAAATTCTTTTTTGGAGGTCTTGCTCTTCTTAGGATGTGGGATACGTCTTGGCGGATAGCTTCGGCGGTGTTGGCTTCTATATTTGTAATAGATGCTTCTACTCCACATATGATGTTTTCTACTGGTATATGTGTCGGTGTTACAGCGTAGTTGAAGCCCTTCGCTAGAACACTGGTTGTTGCCTCGTCAAGGGTTATCTTAGAGAGGTTGCAGACCACTCTTGAAGGATCTAGTCTTGGGGTCTTCTTAGGAGCTTGTTCAATTTGCAGTCTTTCAAATTTCTCTTTTTGTTTCTTCTTGGTTAGCTCGAAATCGGTTTCTGCTCTAAATTCTGATATCTTATCCAAGGTCTCCCATAGTGTTGGATGAAGTGTACTGCTCAGGATTAAGTGAAGTTTGTAAAGATTAGTGTTTACTTGGTTTAGGTCTCTCCTGGCGTCGTGAATGGCTTCTCTTATTAGTGCTAGGCTCGCTCTCCTTAGGATATTTCTCGTCTGGTTATTCTTCTTGTGGAATGTTAATTTCAAACTCTTTGGTATAATATTCTCGTCTCGGCAGCGTTCCAGGAATGTTAGGTTGCACAGCAGCTTGCTTCTCTTTGATCGAAGTTTTTCAAACTTCTTGATGTTGGATAGATTTTCCTCCCCGTTGAGGTTGAATATGTTGAACTTCAGATTTCCGCGGATATTATATGTGTTGTCAAGATGTTTCCGGGTTCCTCTCCGCGTATGGTTTTCTTGATTCTGGATAGAATCGTGTTCTGGACGACGTTTCGGCAAGATCACACTTGCCATTTTCAAGTCTTCTTTGTTCTACTTCGTGTAATACGTTGTGAAGTTCACAACGTATTACACGAAGTAGAACAAAGAAGACTTGAAAATGGCAAGTGTGATCTTGCCGAAACGTCGTCCAGAACACGATTCTATCCAGAACACGATTCTATCCAGAATCAAGAAAACCATACGCGGAGAGGAACCCGGAAACATCTTGACAACATATATATATACAGGGTGTGCCATTTAATACTCCCGCTGCCAATATCTCCGAAATGAAGAAATTTATTTCCGCTCCGGAAACTGGGGTTGTTAGGTCTCTCGAATAGCTTCACATTGTAGTTAGAACTGTTAGTTCAAATCTTTCTGTATAGATGGCGTGGCGATATTAAAAAATTTTTTGATCCCTAGAACGTGAAAATGCAGTCCATTTAAATTTTGAGTAATTTTTGTAATATAAAATTTTTTCCCTATATTTACTTTTTTTTGAGATATATCGACTTCAATATGCAATGTATGATGCAACAGGAAAATTTATTTTTATCTAAATTACACCGAGACAAAATATTCTTTTGAAATATTGTTATAATGACTATTCACACCACATACTAACTTACAAACAATAAATTATAAAAAATGTGTATGTGAACAGAATATACTACATGAGATTGATTTAGTATAGGACTTTTACTTTTTAAAGGTGTGAAACATTTATTTAATTGAATGAACGATTTATGAGCAACTAAAATGTATTTAGATAAAATAGATTTAATTTTTTCAGATAAAGATTGTACGTATGGTAATGCAATATACTTAAAATTGATAGAGTTATGATTAGAATTTATTGTTTTTTTTGTTTTTGGATGTATTATAAAAATTTAAGATTTGTTTGATAATTTTGTTATAAAAGATAATTATTATTTAGTAATGTATTTTATTTATAATTTTAGGCCTATAAATAGGACTAGTTATTATTTCATTTTAAAATTTAAGCATTCTAAACCGGTCAAACTTGCAGAGCCTATTATTAGTACCTAAATAAAGTAATCTGTACATGGATTACTTAGTTTCTATTTTTATGATTCAGCCATAGATTTTATTGATTTTTTTCTCCGAAAAAATGAGAAGACCATTTTATTTACACCATAACTCCGCGAGTTTTTGAGCTACGAAATTTTTTTTAAAGGTCTTTCCAAGCACTTCAAGGTTATATTCATTTTCTTCGAAAAATTAGTTCTTTCGCCATTATTTTACGGTAAAAGGTTCGATTTTACTTTCCGAAAAATAAACAATCACCTTTAGGGAATGATAACTCGGTTATTATTACATCTACTGTAATCAACAAAAAATGAATCGATTCGTTATTTCAAAAGGTTTATATAGGTTTTTCGATAAAACGCAAGGTTTTCGAGTTATTTATCAAAAATGGTTGAAAAACATGCACTTTTTACATGAAAAATCAACATTTTCAATCGCAAATAATTCGGAAAATATTAATTTTTGGAAAAAAACGTTATAGAATATTTTTTGCTTAGAATTCATCCCTCTATTGATTTTTGCGATTAAAATGGGCGCCTTCATTGCCACCCCCGAGAAAAGGTGGCATTCACCCCCAGAGTGAAAGCACACATCGGCACTATGTAACTTTTGTTTCTTGAGCAATTTTCTACTTACTGTACTCACGTCAATCTGTGCATGTGTCAAGAATTCGGACCTAAAAACCGTCATATACTAAGCTATTATAATTAAACAAATACAGTAATCAGTATTAAAATCATTTGAAGGTCATTTCATCTATAGTATATTTTTATTAAATATGTATCCCTTTAGTCTTACAAAATATTAATCAATGTGGTCTTACCATTTAACAGATACAATGTTTTTTGTACTTCCTCCTGATAAAGCATTATTCCATTCTTTTTCAGATCCTTTAATAATGAATTTTGTAATATGTTCATTTCCTAATTTTTTAGGTTCTTTCTTTTGAATTTCTTGAATTTTTTTTGCAGCATTTGCTAGTTCTTCATCGTTACTTTTATGAATAGGAAACATATCATCTGATTTAATGGAAATTAATTCTTTCTCTAAAGTTTCCTCTAATATTTTATTCAAGAATTGATGGTAACATCTGATCAAACGATTAAATAATCCCAATAGCTGACTTGTAGGCAATTTTAGTTCTATTCTTAATTCATCAACAGTTTTATGTTGTAGTCCTATTCCCAACAAGATTGCCTAAAAATTAATAAAATTAGCGTTATGTTTGAGCTTAATTGCAATCAGTTTCAATAATAATATGCTGTGTGTAAAACCATGAGGTAGTGCCACGGCCGCGCCACCATTTTTTGAGTGGGTTGTTCGCCAGTAGCCCTATTATCCTACAAAATTAACAAAGTAACACTCAATTTTTGTAAATTAATGATTACTAATATATGTATAAGTATACCTATAAAATATAATATAAAATATATATATAGGGTGATTAACAACTTATCCAAAAAAGATTGGGAATAGATGCGGTATGAAAAATGGAGTCAATATCGTAAAAAAATTTTTTGTAAAATCCTTATAGTTTCCGAGAAAAAAATTATTGAAGTTATAGTACATTCAACCACTACATAGCTGGACAACTGTAGTCTCTAGCGTCATTCGCAATACGCGTGGAGAGCCACGTGGCCTCAGCGACTCCGAATACTGAAATCCGATTTTGCAATCGTCGTTGCGATAGTGTTTACCTGTTATCTGTGGTGTTTACAATAGTTTTTTAGTAGTTAGTGTCAAAAATGGTTTGCGTGTATAGCAACTCGGAGTTGATGGATATCGTTTTAATTTATGGTGAAGCATTTGTGTTATGGTGAAGCAAGACAACATTTGTGTTAGTTCGTAGAAACTGAGTAAGACGGACCCAAATGTGTTTACACGTTGGTGGATAAAATTTTGCACAATTGTTGTTGTAACATCGGGTATGTCAAACGATTTTATTATTTAAAAACACAAATTAATTTTATTAATCAATAAAAGCAAAAGCAGTTGAATTTGCCGATATAAAATAGGTGCGATAAAATTCTATTTACATATTTCTTTCCTTGCGAAAGTTTTTGTTCGTTTTTATCACACCGCCATGCCGGCCGCATTGTGCGAGGTCAGGTTTTACAGTGGACCAGTTTCCAGTGCCGTGTAGAAGTGTATTTTTAAATCATTTTCGAACTGCCCTTTTTGATTTTTTCTTTACAAAACTGTATTTATAAGAGTTCCCTGTACATCCAGAATTTTTTTTGGATAAGTTCTGAATCACCCTGTATATATTGTACGCGGGAGCACGAATGGCTCCACCTGTCGTGCGGACTTCCAACTGTGCCATTCAAATGGCTACAGTAGGAAGCGACTTGCTAACTGCAGGTACTTTGTTGCACGACTGCCACCCACAGAGGTCGTAACACAATGTTTGAATTGTCAGTGTTGCGAGAAACAACTACTCCGAGAGCTATATGCCCCTACCGGCATTGAATTATATTTGCAACACCTAGTGCAACAGCTAGGATCGTTTGTCATCATCAGTTTAACCCACCAAACACAAACCGGTTTCGGACTTATTAGTCCTCATCAGTGTGTTACGCCCTCTGTGGGTGGCAGTCGTGCAACAAAGTACCTGCAGTTAGCAAGTTGCTTCCTACTGTAGCCATTTGAATGGCACAGTTGGGAGTCTGCACGACAGATGGAGCCATTTTTTGATAAACATTGTATATATGGTAATGCAATATATTGAGAATTAACAGAGATTTGATCAGAGACTATGGTTTCTTTTTTTCTTGATTTATTATAGAAAAAAATTCTTTGTTTAATAATTTTATTAAAAAACTTGGGTGAATAATTGTTATTTTGTAATATATTTTTTACTTTTTTGACGATTTTAGGTCGGTAAATAGGACTGGTTAAGTGCAATGCTCTATTAATTAAACCAATAACTACACTTTTTTGTATGTTATAGGATGTTGAGAATTAAAATTTAAAAATCTACCGGATGAAGTAGGTTTTGTGTACCATTTAGTTAAAATTTTATTGTTTGTGCGGATTAAGGTTAAATCAAGAAAATTAATTTTGTTATTGTTTTCAATTTCAATAGTGAATTGTAATTTGGGATGAAAACTGTTAAATGCATTTAAAATATTGTCAATTTTATCTTCGGGAAGTGCGATAATACAATCATCAACATATCTTTTGGAAATAATATATCAAAATTTAAATTATTAATAACTTCTTCTAAAAATTCCATAGTTAATTGTGCTATTGTTGAAGAAACTGGTGCTCTCATTGCACAGCCTTCTATTTGTTGGTAGAAATCATTTTTATATTGAAAAAATAGTCCTATTTACCGACGTAAAATCGTCAAAAAAATAAAAAATATATTACAAAATAACAATTATCCACCCAAATTTTTTAATAAAATTATTAAACAAAGAATTTTACTTTCTATAATAAATCAAGAAAAAAAGAAACCATAGTCTCTGATCAAATCTCTGTTAGTTCTCAATATATTGCATTACCATATATACAATATTTATCAGAAAAAATTAAATTTAATTTATCCAAATACAATATTTCTGTCGTCCATAAATCATTTAACCAATTAAAAAAATTATTCACGCCTTTGAAAAGTAAAACTCCTGTCTTAAAAAATGCACTCTATTATGCCATGTAATGATTGCAATGGTCAATATACAGGGTGATTCAGAACTTATAAAAAAAATGGATGTACAGGGGACCCTTACAAATACAATTTTGTAAAGAAAAAATCAAAAAGAGCAGTTCGAAAATGATTTAAAAATACACTTCTGCACGTCACTGGAAACTGGTCCACTGTAAAACCTGACCTCGTACAATGCGACCGACATGGCGGTGTGATAAAAACAGACAAAAACTTTCGCAAAGAAAGAAATATGTAAATAGAATTTTATAGCACCTATTTTATATCGGCAAATTCAACTGCTTTTGCCTTTATTAATTAATAAAATTAATTTGTGTTTTTAAATAATAAAATCGTTTGACATACCCGATGTTACAACAACAATTGTGCAAAATTTTATCCACCAACGTGTAAACACATTTGGGTCCGTCTTACTCAGTTTCTACGAACTAACACAAATGTTGTCTTGCTTTACCATAACACAAATGCTTCATCATAAATTAAAACGATATCCATCAACTCCGAGTTGCTATACACACAAACCATTTTTGCCACTAACTACTAAAAAACTATTGTAAACACCACAGATAACAGGTAAACACTCTCGCACCAACGATTGCAAAAGAGGATTTCAATATTCGGAGTCGCTGAGGCCACGTGGCTCTCTACACGTATTGCGCATGCGAATGACCCTAGAGACTACAGTTGTCCAGCTATGTAGTGGTTGAATGTACTATAACTTCAATAATTTTTTTCTCGGAAACTATAAGGATTTTACAAAAAATTTTTTTACGATAATGACTCCATTTCTCATGCCGCATCTATTCCCAAATTTTTTTGGATAAGTTGTGAATCACCCTGTATAGGTACGACTTCACAAAATCTAGAAAACAGATTAAAAGGTCATAAATATACAAAAAACTGTTCAACAGCTCTTTAATAAACATAAAAGATAAAAGAACATTAATTTAATTTTGATCAAACTAAAATTTTAGTAAAAGAACCAAATTACAACAAAAGACTAATTCAAGAAATGATTCATATTAAAAAAAATAAAAGTAGTATTAATGAAAAAACTGATATTAAAAATTTAAGTCAAATATATTATAATTCAATTAAATAAACGTAATTATTTTCCATAATTTAATTTATTTATTCACAAATCGTTTTAATAAATCCAATTTTTGAATTTTATGTTTTCTGTACTATTTTATTTCTGGTCCCCAATAAATCTCCTAGATGTCTCTTGTTTTTCATTTTTACAAAAATTCGCCACCACTTGCTCAAATTATCATATGCGTTTTGTTTCTCATGACAGTGTCATCGTATCCTTATATCAGCATTAAAGTTTTCGAAATTAACACTATTTATAACAAATTTCCAATTAAAATGCAAATAGAAGTTAATTTTAAAATAAGAAAAAAAAGAAAGATGACCAACAAAATAAAAAATTCTCCACTATATTTTTAACAATTAAATTCTAAAAATTGTATAGAATGGTTGTTTAGGTACGTACAAACAAAATTAATTGTTTTCGATAATAATGTAATTGCATGTTTTTTGTATATTTTTAGGTTTTAAAATAATTTGACTTGTATTGGAAAATTAAAAATCTTTTGATAAAGTTCCCGATTGGGAACGAAACGTTAAGAGCAAAAAGTTTTCTGGTGTTTTTCTTTCTTCATTTTTTAATGGCCTATCAGACTAGAACCCTATACCCAAGAAAATAAAAATATATATATATTTGTATATGTATATATACATATATGGTTGTAAAATTTCTCCGGGTTCCTTTTCGCGATGAATCTGCATAGTCCTCAAAAGAACTATTTGTTTGACAACGTTTCGGTAAAATCTCATTTACCATTTTCAGGTCTTTTTACTTCTGCTTCGCGTTACTACGTTCGGCTACTCAGTACGGCTTACTAGTAACGCCAAGCAGAAGTAAGAAGACCTGAAGATGGTAAATTAGATTTTACCGAAACGTTGTCAAACAAATGGTTCTTTTGAGGACCATGCAGATTCATCGCGGAAAGGAACCCGGAGAAATTTTACAACCACAGATAACACCCGCGATAGCCTACGTACTAACATTGGGTGTTTTTGAATGGAGTAGCATAAATGATACCAGTGAATCTACATTTCAAAAGAACACGATCTGCAAAAAATCACCTTAGTAAAATGTTCACCCCTGAAGAGATATGGACCATCAAAGTTTCCAAAAAAATTTGAAAACCGAACGAGGTACAAATAACAAATTTTTTACAGCTTGTTTACTAATACAGATGCGAGTTTTCAACTATTTTTCGAAAATTTTAACCCCTCGAAAGGGGTTGAAATAACCACCCCTCAAGCCATTTTTTGCCATCTTTTATATTTCGTAAAAACTCGATATCCAAAAATACGCATTACATAAACTGGTTCTGTTAGAAACTTTTACCTCTCTAGCAATTTTCCTTTAAAACTTTTCGTTTATTAATAAAAAAATAAAATGTATTACCATTCACCTCACACCGTATATGATTGCAATCAATCAAAGAAAAACTAAGTGTGCTGCTGTCATGCTAGTTGTCACAATTAACTCTCCTGTAAGTTGTCACTGTTATCAGCTAAATACTTTTTGGGTGTAAATTAACAAGAATTATGCCAAATTTTACTAATGATGAATATGTGGACATGCTACAAGTGTTTTTTTCTACGATCGTGCAAAATTTACTACTTATTGCACTACCTACTGTGCCAAAAGTTTCACTTTTTTTACGGTAGTACAAAAAAAAATATTGATTACAAGTATCTAAGCATATCCATAGTACCTAACGTCTGACATTGACAATTTGCGCAATTAATTTCCAGTTGTCAGTTAAAATTTTTATATTATGTAAAATACTGTTTAATAAAATTTGAAATAAAAACAATCGTAGACAAAATGCTGCGTGCAACATGTGCAAAAAGCATATTTGTTGCACTTAACATGACTGCAGTTCTCAACTTCGTTTCGAGCTGCAAACTTCATGCATCGTACAACAAATACACACTCTTTACAGTAGTTGCACAAATAACTGTTTGAATGTCGCAGAAACTTTTATTAAATAGAAGTACAATGAAAACGAAACTAAGAAATAATTTATTATCAAAAAGAGAAAAAACAAAAAACTTAGTTAAAGGACATTTTCAAAATAATTGCCATTTCTTTCTAAACACAACCTAACACGTTTATCAAAGTTGTTACGGACTCGAGCAAAAATTATGGGATTGTTGCGAATCTCATCA
>NW_019418043.1:0-9880 GCF_000390285.2 Anoplophora glabripennis | reverse complement strand
GGTAAGATCTCATGCTGTTAATTGAACAAGTGTTTTTGAGGGACAGTGTAGAAATTATCAATAAACATTCCTATCTACACTGTAAAAAATGAACCTACACTGTTAACATTATTCATGCAAGGTAAAGCTGCCGGAGGAGAGTTTAGCAAAACAAAGGTAAGAAAGTACAATTCGTCTATATTTGTCATTGTAATTATTAAATTTTATTAAGAGAACCTACATTCAATGAAAATTTTGATTTAAATACACACAAATAACATTCTACACAACAAAAGGCGCCCAAACGAATATTCAAAATTACACAAATAATATTTAATCATTACACACAAAAAAGTACTTACACAAAATACAAAATTAAAAATAAAATATTTAAATAAATATTATTATTATTATTATTATTATTATTATCATTATCATTATCTTTATCATTATCATTATCATTATCATTATTATTATTATAATATATTTTATTTTCTTGGGAATTGGGTTCTAGTGCGATAGTCGGTTAAAAAAAGGATAAAAGAAACAGCAGCTATTTCTTTCTTGACGTTTCGTTCCTGATCAGGAACTTTTTCAAAAGGCTTTTATTGTTAAAATTGTTATTGTTAATTAAATAAAACCTAAACAATCATTATCCTTAGAATACATTTTTAAAAAAACTGCGTCAGTCATCTTATATTAGACAAATTTTTTACAATTTTGGGTCACACCAGAACCCAATTCCCAAGAAAATAAATATATTTTAATATTAGACAAAAGGTTTAAGGAGATTTCCACGTTATATATAGGTATACAATGTGTCCCAAAATTATGGAAAGAGCACAATAACTTTCGAAAAATGCATTTTGAGGAAAAATGATTCAGACAAAAGATTTAGGATTTTTCCCTGTCTATTCGATGGTGACCCTAGATTTGACCTTGACCTTCAAGGTTATTTCAAGGTCAAGTTAATTTTTTCAACTGGGATGTCCTACTTTTGACCCCGGAAATGAAGAGCGGAAAATTTTACGTTAAGATATGTCCTTGACCATTTTTTAAGATGGCGGACGCGATTCCAAAAAATTACCGATTTACGTCAAATTTGGTATAGGGGGGTTTTTGGGGTCGCTGACTACGAATCTGAAATCTGTTTTTGAGCAATTTTAGTCCAAGATGGCGGATCCAAGATGGCGGACGCGATTCCAAAAAATTAACCGATTTACGCCAAATTTGGTATAGGGAGGTTTTTGGGGTCGCTGACTACTAATCGGATATCTCTTTTTGAGGAATTTTAGTCCAAGATGGCGGACGCAATTTCAAAAATCAACCGATTTTTGCCAAAATTGATATAGTGCAGTTTTTGAAGGTGAAGGTCACGGTCAAATCAAGGGTCAGATAGCCAGGGAAAAATCCTATAACGTTAGTTATGGTCATTTTTTTGCAACCCGTTGTTTTCAAGACAGCGCGCCAAATCATGCGTGACCTTGATTTGACCTTCAATGACAATCAGAGGTCGAATTCGGAAAATGGTCAAGGACATATCTGAACGTAAAATTTTCATTTCCGAGGTCAAAAGTAGGGCATCCCATTTGAAAAAATTAACTTGACCTTGAAATAACCTTGAAGGTCAGTGTCAAGTTCAAATATAGGGTCACCATTGAATAGCCAGGGAAAAATCCTAAATCTTTTGTCTCAATCATTTTTCTTCAAAATGCATTTTTCGAAAGTTATTGTGCTGTTTCCATACTTTTGGGACACCCTGTATAATCGAAATACCCTTTTACTACATTAAGGTGTAGGTAATAATTTCACTTAACTATACACAAATTTCCTCCTGTTTCTTGCCAATTCCTTTTTTATAGTTTTTTTTTCATGGCTTGATAGACCATTCATTATAGAAAAAAAAACACAAACCGGAGGTCGATATCTTTTTTCGTTTTTAAGTTATTGCTAAAATAGTGAGGTCGTGCTGGACCATCCTCCTTCATTTAGTTCTCTAAATAACATTGACGTAATCCAAGCCAAAATTAAATTGTAAAACTATACCAATCTTGCCCTTAAAAAGAATGCAGATGCTGAAGAGATAAGGCCAAAAGTTAAACGAGTAAGAATTTCCGATTATATGGAAGTAATTCAAAATTATTCAGATAATGAATTCCAAAATCATTTTCGATTAAAGAGAAATACTGCAAAAAAAATTATCGTTAAGGTTCGTATGGTAACAGTTGATTGTGATACCGGGTATTTTAAAAATTTCAGAAAGTCTCAAAAATGCAAATATTCTACCTACACAACTTCAAGGTCGAGAAAAAATATCTGCTGAAAAGGCTGTGTTATTGACACTATGTTACTTGGCCAATATAGAAATATTCAGAGAAATTGCCGACAGATTTGGTTGCACGGAAAGTTCTGCACACAGAACTCTAAACAGGGTAATTAATTTTATATTATCTTTGAAGTCTGGAATAATGAAGTGGCCCACAGCTCAGCAAGCAAACAATTTTTCTGAAAAATTTGAGGCAATGAAGGGAATAAAAATGTTATTGGGCTTATCGATGTCAGTCACATTGAAATACGGAAACCTAAATAGAACCAAGAAGCCTATTGCAATAGAAAAGGGTATCATAGCCTATTATTGCAGGGGATTGTTGATCATAAGAAACGGTTTATAGATGTTTTTTGTGGTGAGCCAGGATCAATGAATGATGCTCGACTATTTAGAAAATCCGGCATTTATAAAAAAATGTATGAAAACCCTAACTTCATGGGAAATTATTTTTTGTTAGGAGATTGCGCATACCCAAATTTGCATTGGGTTGTTACTCCATTCACAGAACATGGTGTTTTAAGTGAAGAACAAAGAGAATTTAATTATCGTCATTCCGCTACAAGAATTGTAGTGGAAAATGCATTTGGATTGTTAAAAAATAGATTTAGACGATTAAGAAAACTGGACAATATCAATATTAACTTTTGCAGTAGGCTTATTATGGCTACGTGCATTTTACATAATATTTGTATTGATGAATCCGATTTAATCGAAACAGAGGAAGATTTCAACCAACCCGAGTTAATAGAAAATGTACAAGTAGAAGGAACAAGACAACTGGAAGTATTCAGAAACATGTTTATTAATTAAATTAAGTGCAATGTACAACTGTTGAATGCCAAGTGAAATATGAATAAAAATAAACTTAATTCTCCGAGGTTAGGTTAATGTTTGTATGTAAAAAATATGTAGATATGACCAGTGGCTATGCTTAGTAAATTATACTGTGCATGTATTTTGACCATTGAATAAAATGTTTTACAAACTGAAAAATTTTATATATTTTTTGTAGTCAATAAATTATTTTATTTTGAATTAATATATTTTCTTTATTCCTTTAATTGGCGTTTGAATAGAAAAAAGTACTCAATTTTATATATTTACTTTATTTTTTATGATTATGTTTTTTTTAATTCTCTACCTCTAACAGGTCAAAATGGGAAATAACACAGTAATAGTCAATTTCTTTAGTAAATTTTATTAAAAAAAAAACATTAAACAAAAAAACGAAAAATTATTTCAAACACTAGCAAAAAAGAAACTGGTGGATTCTCCCCGATACTATTTTTTTGACAGATATTCTCTCAACAACTCCAGTTTTTGATTTTCAATTTCTAACTTTCTCTCTTCAATCGCTAATCTTTCATTATGCCTCTGATTTTTTTCATAATATTCTTTTAATTTCTTTTCAATGTACTGACTTTTCAGCGAAGAATACTTTCTTTTATTAATGGGCCTTTGCAAATTTCCATTTTGTGGCTGCCGAGGTCTCTCTATATCTGTTTCTTGCACGTCCGTTTCATTTCCAGTGCTGGACGTTTCATCTGCAGTGCTAGTACTTGGTTTATTTTGATAGTCAAACGTAGAATTTAGTGAATGAGTACATTCGTTTGTTGGCTTTTTGCCCAAAATTTCATCCAAATCTTCAAAAAATAGAAACCTAGATGGACTTTGACCTGTTCTTACTCTTGTGTCTTTGCACTTTGAATAACTTCTTGTGAGACTCTTCCACTTATTCTGTACTGCTATAGAATTAATAGTAAAACCTTCACTTATCATATCGTTAGCAATATTTTCAAAGACATGTTTTCTTTTCCTAGGATTACTTAAATCTTTGTAATGTATTGCCATGCTTTTTATTAAAGATTTCGTCTGGTTATATGACCATATACTTATATTTTTCCTAACTGATTCATCTCCTGCATCATCAGAGCGGGGGTATGAATTACTCTACAAGGTTTGTGTATCTTCCCCCTCAACAGCTTCTAAATTTTCTTCCATAATTTGAATTGGGGCAGAGGTACATTTTGCATGAAAAAGTAGTGTACTGAGAAATTGCTCATCTAAAAATTAAAGTGTTAATAACATTCTATGCAAACCATTATTGTACTAACCTGCCTGAGCTCTTACAAAAGTTTCTTTACTGACAATTATTTTGTACTTTACGTTTTCTTCTGGGTCATAAATATACAAATCTTCAGTATCAACATCAATACAACTCATTTTTAGGTTGAAAACAAGATTTAACTATTTGCTGTTTGGTATCGGGATCGGGTGTACAAAAAGTCAAAACAGAAAAAATAGTAACTAAACCTCACAAACTACAAACAGGGCTCTAAACACTAACAGAAAAGGTGGTGCATGAGGGGAAAAGGGAACGAGCCCTGGTGCAGCCCCAGTGCATGTGGTTATCACAAATGGAACAAGGGCTTCGTGCACCAGAGGAACCCAGAGCTCCTCTTGCTGCCAAAAGGAATACAGTAAATATTATCTTCTGTTCTTGCACGGAGATGTCCTCTTACAGAATGTCGTGGCGTCTGGATAAACACTGAAATACTTCTCTGGAGTAACGTATTCTACGAGGGTATCGCAAACAGTATTCTCTTGAAGCTATAACGGCATTTTTCAAACATTGAAAATAAACTGCCAACATATCATACGCTTCCACATTCGTAAAAGGCATTTTCCTTGTTCACAAGTACTTTTGCAACACAAATAAAACTAATTTTGCACGTAGCAAGAGCTGTCACATTTCGTTTACCATAATTTTTCAATTGCCTATTTTCATAGGGCATAGACTGCCTCGTTATGAAATCTTTATAACTACTCAGATATTTGGAATTAATAAAAAATGAAACATTGCAGTTATCAAAAAAATTTCAAAATAAAGCAATAATTCTTTTTAAGGCCAAGATTGATATAGTTTTACAATTTAATTTTGGCTTGGATTGTGTCAATGTTATTTAGGGAACTAAATAAAGGAGGATGTTCTAGTACAACCTCACTATTTTAGCAATAAGTTGAAAACGAAAAAAGATATCGACCTCTGGTTTGTGTATTTGTTTTCCATAATGAATGGTCTATTAAGCCATGAAAAAAAAAACTATATCGTTGCATTTAATTTTTTTAGTAAACGGAGACAATTACAAAACTTTTCTCATTAGCGTCGTCTACCGTTGCGCAGGAAAATAATCTTTCCATTGCTATATCATAAAAATAAATTTTATTCATAGTTCTTTAAAATGAGCCATCGTTTATTGAAATCTATTAAGGCATTTAGAAGTTATGACAATTTAAAAATTTCAAGATAGCGTTCTTCATACTGACGTTGCTATGGTAATAACAAAAAAAAGTTCAACCAATACTTGTGAAGGGTTTAACAGTGTATCTAAAAAATGTATTTGCAACTTAGGTTATATAAGCGAAATTTCGAAAAAACGACAATTTTCTGTAACACTATAGTAGTTGCGCCCCCTAGCGGTGAAGTTACAAACTTGAAAATATTTTAAATCAATTTTTTTTGGTCGTATTTGTTCATAGATTTTTTTACTCCATAATCGTAGCACGTCAAGTTTTCTTTATACAACCGCCCGACACCATTAATGTATATACAGCCGCTCGATACCGTTAATGGATCACCCTGTATATATTCTGTATTATTCTTAGTCTTTTCATTTACTCCTCTTTTATTTAAACTTTCCCATACTTTTTCCGGAGGTACATTATCGAAAGCCTTTTTTCTAAATCAATAAGTGTCAGAAATATCTTATTTTGTTTCATATTGGTTTTCTCTATTATTTGCTTGATAGTGAATATGTGATCTTGTGTACTTCTTCCTTTCCTGAATCCACTTTGTGATTCCTCTAATGTCTTCTCTATTATTGCTTTAATTTTTCTATCAATTATTTTTTAGGAAGATTTTTCATAGATGTGCTCAACAATGTTATTCCTCTATAGTTGCTACATTCTTTAATATCTCCCTATTTATGTATTGGTACTATTAATGAAACTTGCCAATTTTTTGGTGTCTGTTCATTTCTCCAGACTTTAATATATATTTTGACTAATATATAATACCCTTTTCTCATTTCTACAGTTATTCCCCTGGTGCTTTACCATTCTTTAAATCTTTAATTGTCCTTTTAGTTCTTCTAACGTTATTGCTTTCTTATTTTCTTCTAGGTCTCTTAATTCGCTTTGTTCATTTGTCTCCATATTTTCTGGTGCCTTTAGCAATTCCTCGAAGTACTCTCTCCATCTTGCCATTATTTATTTTTCATCTGTTAACGTGTCGCCGTTTTTAATTTTGGCATGTAATGTACCATATGTTTCTGTTGACCTTAATGATTTTAGCACTGTATAAACAGTGTTCGATTATTTTTACTATTTTCCTCCATTTTATTTCCGAATTCTTCCCAAGCCTTTTTCTTTTATTCTAATACCAAATCATTTTCTTGTTTTCTTTCCTGTTTATATAACTATTTGCTGTTCTTTTTGATAGGTAATTTTTCCATGCCTTTTTTTTCTTCTTTACATGCTCTTTAATTTTTTCTGTCCACCATACTGTTTGTTTCTTCCTGTTACCCTTTTTGCATGTTCCACACTCTTGTTTTGCCGTTTCGATAACTATATCTTTAAATTTATTCCATATCTCCTCAATATTACCATTCGGTATTTCAATATCTTTTTCTATTCTTTGCTCCATTGCCCTCTCAAACTTTTCAGCTATGTTCTTTTCTGCTAGCCTATAGGATTTTATTATTTCAAATTCCTTCTTTTTAACATTTTGTGTTTTCTCATTATTTTGATATTTTATTCTTTTCTTTATTTTTGTTACTAACAGATAATGATCACTATACAGGGTGTTTTTGAATGGAGTAGCATAAATGATACCAGTGAATCTACATTTCAAAAGAACACGATCTGCAAAAAATCGCCTTAGTAAAATGTTCACCCCTGAAGAGATATGGGCCATCAAAGTTTCCAAAAAAATTATGAAAATTGGCTGTAATTTGAAAACCGAACGAGGTGTAAATAACAAATTTTTTATAGGTTGTTTACTAATACAGATGCGAGTTTTCAACTATTTTTCGAAAATTTTAACCCCTCGAAAGGGGTAGAAATAACCACCCCTCAAGCCATTTTTTGCCATAACTTTTATATTTCGTAAAAACTCGATATCCAAAAATACGCATTAGATAAACTGGTTCTTTTAGAAACTTTTACCTCTCTAGCAATTTTCCTTTAAAACTTTTCGTTTATTAATAAAAAAATAAAATGTATTACCATTCACCTCACACCGTATATGATTGCAATCAATCAAAGAAAAACTAAGTGTGCTGCTGTCATGCCAGTTGTCACAATTAACTCTTCTGTAAGTTGTCACTGTTATCAGCTAAATACTTTTTGGGTGTAAATTAACAAGAATTATGCCAAATTTTACTAATGATGAATATGTGGACATGCTACAAGTGTTTTTTTCTACGATCGTACAAAATTTACTACTTATTGCACTACCTACTGTGCCAAGTTAAACCTTTTTTACAGTAGTACAAAAAAAAAATATTGATAACAAGTTTAATCTAAGCATACCCATAATAATTAATTTCCAGTTGTCAGTTAAAATTTTAATATTATGTAAAATACTGTTATATAAAATTTGAAATAAAAACAATTGTAGAAAAAATGTTGTGTGCAACATGTGCAAAAAGCATATTTGTTGCACTTAACATGATTGCAGCTCTCAACTTCGTTTCGAGCTGCAAACTTCATGCATCGTACAACAAATACACTCTTTACAGTAGTTGCACAAATAACTGTTTGAATATCGCAGAAACTTTTATTAAATAGAAGTACAATTAAAAAGAAACTAAGAAATAATTTATTATCAAAAAGAGAAAAAACAAAAAACTTAGTTAAAGGACATTTTCAAAATAATTGCCATTTCTTTCTAAACACAACCTAACACGTTTATAAAAGTTATGGACTCGAACAAAAATTATGGGATTGTTGCGAATCTCATCAGCCGCCGCGAATATTCTTTCCTGTAGCTCTTCAACACTGTCAACTGGGGTCGCATAAACAATACTTTTTATATGTCCCCAAAAGAAAAAATCCATGGGCGTTAGATCGAGAGAATGTGCAGGTCAAGAGATAGGTGCCTCATTGCCGCGACCTATCCAACGATTCGGGTAATTTAAATTAAGCCACCGCCTAACTACTACAGTGCTGTGAGCAGAAGCCCCATCATGCACGTACCACATGGCCTGACGTACATTTAATGGTACTTCCTCCAGAAATGGTAGTAGATGCTCATTTAAGAACTGCAAATATTCAACAGCACCAAGTCGATGAGGTAAAACAAAAGGCCCGACAAGCACATTTCCTACAATTCCTGCCCAAATGTTTAAACTAAAATTATGTTGAAATGTTGTCATAGATACTTCGTGAGGATTTTCAGGAGCCTAGGAATGAAGATTGTGCATATTGGTTAAACCATGTCTTTGAAAAGTTGCTTCATCTGTGAAAAATATCTTTGAGGCAAAATTCAAATCATTTCTTAGAATATTAAGATATGATTCGTAAAAAACAACTTGCTTATGCATGTCTGGTTCAAGTAGAGCTTGAACGAACTGATGGTGAAAAGGATATAATAAATTATCATGGACAATATTCCAAACAACACTATGGGACACATTTAAGTGCATTGCTGTTTTTCTCGTACTAGTCTGACGATTTTCGTCAAACTCTTCAAGTACTGCATCCTCAAGATAAATAGTACGAACAGTAGGTCTTCGGCCGGTACCCTCAATATGCGGCTGTATTTTTCCAGTTTCCCGAAGTCTTCGTTCTGCCGCCGAAAAAGTTTGTCTGTAGGGAACTTGACGATTTGGATATCTCTTATTATACGCTCTAGTTGCCGCAGCACAGTTTTTGCGACATTCAACATACACTTGTAGCATGTCCACATATTCATCATTAGTAAAATTTGGCATAATTCTTGTTAATTTACACCAAAAAGTATTTAGCTGATAACAGTGACAACTTACAGAAGAGTTAATTGTGACAACTGGCATGACAGCAGCACACTTAGTTTTTCTTTGATTGATTGCAATCATATACGGTGTGAGGTGAATGGTAATACATTTTATTTTTTTATTAATAAACGAAAAGTTTTAAAGGAAAATTGCTAGAGAGGTAAAAGTTTCTAAAAGAACCAGTTTATCTAATGCGATTTTTTGCAGATCGTGTTCTTTTGAAATGTAGATTCACTGGTACCATTTATGCTACTCCATTCAAAAACACCCTGTATATTTCCGGCCCTCTTTATACTTTTACATCTGCAATCCTTCTCACATTACTTCTCTGTACCAATATATAATCTATAATAGATTTTTCCCCTCTACTACTTTCTTCTCTGGTATATTTATGTATATCCTTATATTTAAAATATGTGTTAGTAATAATTACAAGATTTTGCATTAAGGACGGGATTTTGTACAAAAAATATCGCCCAGCGTGAGTCACGAAACGGGACCCCGGCAGGTGCTGTTCTAGCGGCCAACGCTTCAA
>NW_019418042.1:21286-23886 GCF_000390285.2 Anoplophora glabripennis | reverse complement strand
TAATTGCTCTCACCCAATTAAACTAATTAAATAAATAACTGGCCAGCGGCCTTACAAAAATCGGAAAATAATAATGCTTCATTACAAGATTTTAAAAACTATCGATTCTGCATGTATTTATAAGTAGCAAGCCCCCTGCATAAGCAGTTTTTCTCAACATTTTCGTTTGAATAAAATTTGCTTCCTGCACACCGTGTCCAGGAGTGTCAGGAGTTTGTTGCAATTTGTGGAAATGGTGTGTTCATGTTTTCTAGAAAATTTTGTATTATTAGTTCTAGAAGTAGTATAATAATTAGTTCTTTAATTTTTAGAGGACCCAACTAATTTGAAAAAACAGCATTAATGCGTTTATATTAAGAATTTATTTAAATTTCTTAAAGAAGAATTTTTTACATATCACATAAAATACATATATTTTGTGTTCTCTCATATTTGCTCACATATCATTTTTTTACTCTTATTAAGGGCGCCGTATTCTTTAAATAGTGTTTTCCACAAAGACAAATAATTTCAAACATTTAATAACTGAATAATCTAAAGCTTATCAAATAATAGGAATGTTCTGTTATGCCATCTGCGTATTTTCAGAGACGCCGCAGTAAAACAAATAAACAGGTACAAAAAACGATCAAACCATCAAGATTTTAGGTACTAAGAAAATATTAACTTTTTTATATATAACCACATGTAATCTTATAACATTTACTTGCTTAGTCCTACATATAAAATTGTTTACTTTTATTTATAAGTACATGAAAATAATTCTTAAAATGTGGGGATAGGATAACAGCAAACTCATGTTTTACAAACGCTTTTTTTTAGTTATTATTTTATTTGAGTAAATTTAAATAGTAACAATGAATAAACAGAACATCAAGGATTTTATTTTTGTACTTACTTTTGTTCTACACGTTTTACTTTTCAAGATTTCAGTACCTAAAAACGCCAGAAATTTGACTATTTCTCAGCCAGGGATATGGCCACCTTAAGGTATTAGATAGTGAAACAGATTGTATCAAATGAAGTCAAACAACATTCTTAGATACCAGAAATCCTGGTATGGTATCGAAGAATGTTGTTTGACTTCATTTGATAGGATTTGTTTGAATTCGCTCAATAGGTGCATTAATAAATATATAGAGTAAAAAAAAAAAGTTATAAGAATTGCAGTATTAAATGCAACACTCTGTATACGAAAATAGAAATAAAGATGGTTAAAATCCACACAAAAATTTTTTTTGTGGAGGCATCCTCAAATTTGTGAAATTGTGAAAAGATGCTTTATAAAGCAGGGGCACTATACCAAAAAATCATTGCCATAAATATGATACCAGAATTGCATCATATGGCAAAAACTATTTTAGGCTTCTTACGAAAACCTGAAAACTGACACCAAGACGAGCTGTTAAAAAAGTGTTAAATATTTCAACTAGAAAATATACATTTTTTTTTTAGGTTGCAGAAAGAGAATGATAATTTAGTAGGAAAGTACACTATCCATTCCCAGGAACTGCAAAGTGAAGTTATTAATCTTCCCAACACAGTTGAGGTGAAGTAATATTTTTTACTAAGTATCATATTCTTTTATTAAAATTGGAAGTATGAATATATGGACTAGGACCAACCTTCTCTACTTTTCCTAATAAATTTTCAGCCCCTCCCCTACTTCTCTAATTAACTCTTCCTTTTTAATGAGATTTTTAATATACAGTACAATCCCAATTTTTGTCACTCGCTTATGCATGTTTCATATTATTAACCTATGCACGTGATAAATAAATATGTTAAATTTGTTGGAAATTATGTGGTCTGATATCAATATGATCTATCCGTCTGTATCCAAGATTATTTTCGTAATACAATCTACAAGGTGAACTAACGTGCAATGGATAATATGTTTAACAGTTTAATGAAGTAAGTAACACAACACAGTATTAGAGATACAGATAGTACAAAAAATTATGTTTTTTGTAATATCTGAAGACTGTCCATTCATCTCTTCATTAGAAAATGCCATTCGAAACGATTGTATCAGACTGTCCGACTAACGTCAAAAGTTTGACAATTCATTTATTATAAAATGACATCATCGCTTATTACGTTAGTAATGATTATAGTGAGTAGTTGTACTTGAGTTGTAGTGATAATGACATCTAAAGTTAAAAACATTTTTTTGAGTAAAAACTATGAATGCTACAAGATTTTATCAAGAGCACAAAAATCTCAAAAAAGGACTGATGCATCAATAAAAAAAATGAATTGATTCCTGCGACCAAGTAAAAAGTTCTGGTAATTCTTGTGCCAAGACACTCAAGAATTACCACTTGCCTAAGGCGGATGGACGTAATTGCTTTATCAAAACATGAGTCTTACTTAGGAACAAGTCCACAGCAAGTTTCATTAAAATCCATTCTCCAGATATTATTTTTAGTCCAATTAACTAAGCCTTTAAATCGAAATTTTGTCAACTTGGCTGAATTTTTGATATGAGTTAGTTTAAGGTATATTATAACAATAAGTGAGAGTAATTTTTTGTTCAACCCCCGGCCAAGGGTGGAAAAAGATAAAACAAAGGGCTTTTTCAAGATAACTCAAAAAGG
>NW_019418042.1:0-21050 GCF_000390285.2 Anoplophora glabripennis | reverse complement strand
CTTACCCTTTTTGAGTTATCTTGAAAAAGCCCTTTGTTTTATCTTTTTCCACCCTTGGCCGGGGGTTGAACAAAAAATTACTCTCACTTATTGTTATAATATACCTTAAACTAACTCATATCAAAAATTCAGCCAAGTTGGCAAAATTTCGATTTAAAGGCTTAGTTAATTGGACTATTTGTAATCATTTGAGATGTATACATTTTTCTTAACTAGTCATCAGGATCTTTATATAACGGATAGATGGACTGCGCCATATATATTTTTAATTTTTTTTTTTTAGCAGGGCTATTTTAAGTAGAATAGAAATCTGTGAGTCAGAACAATCTGTGCAAATTGTACTTTGCTATGTATGGTTTGCTAAAATTACATACTTAATTTTTTGTATAATTTATTTTACCTAAAATGTAGGTAATTAAAAAATTAATATTAGAAAATATAAAATGTAATCATTTTTGTAAATTATAAATATATAAAAATATGATAAACACATTGTAAAAAATTGTGTTTTAGGAATTACATGAGGTAGTTCTAAAAAATCATCAAGAACTAATAATAGCAAAAATTGGAAAAGAGGCTGCAGAAGAGAAAGTGAATAATCTGCAATCAGACATCATGCTTTTAAGGGATCAAATAACTAATGATCAACATGAAAGAAAGGGCATTGAAGAAACTTTGGACCAAGAGATAAAAACTTTAAGGTAAAATTTGAATTTATGACAAAATTTTATCAAATCATAAATTTGCTTAAAAGATGATGAAAGTACTTAGCAAATTTATAATAATAGTAATAATAATAATAATAATAATAATATGTAATAATAATATACATATTTATAACAAAGATTTAGGCAACCTGGTGGCGCCGTTCGATTTTACTCGCTCTTCCACGTAACCACCAGAAAAATAAGTAATTGGAAATAAATAGTATATCGAAATTTTTTTAGATGTTTGCGAAAAGATGATGCAGTGGAGGTATTTTTAATATTAATATCGATTCTATTATACAGCTTTGCGGCATTGTAGGAAAAAGATTTTCCATACTCGGCATAATGATGCCTCGGGATAGTATGCAGATTCCGGAATCTTGTGGTGCGACCATGAATAACATTACGTTTCACAAGCTTGTCATGTAAATATGCAGGAGATTTGTTTTCATTAACTTTATAAATCAGGGAGAACAAACGTAGATCATACTGTTCGCTTAATTTGAGCCATTGAGACTCTTGATAACATGGTGTTACAATTACATGGTCGAATTTTTTCAAACCGAATGAATACCTTAAACAATTGTTTTGTACTTTCTGTAGAGAATATTTGTCAGAATGTAATAACCAAGACCAGTAGACACAATAACTTAATGACGACATAACTAAGGTTTCACATAATTTTAATTTAATTTCTTTGCAAAGAGAGTCTTTATGCATATAAAGTAACTTCAATTTCCCATAAGACTTTTTAACCAAATAGTTAACATGACTCTGAAACCTTAAGTTAACGTCTGGATATACGCCCAGGTTTTTACAATCTTGAGGTTTTATTATTTTACCATTTAAAAATATCTGAAAATCACGTTGCACTCTAATTTTTTGTCTCTGTTTACCAAATAAAAGTAACTGTCTTTGTTTCATTAAGAATGAATTTATGAACAATACAAAAATTAGACATTAAGGGTTTTTTGGCGAGCCAAACCACATCAAACCCGGTTAGCTCGAGTTTGATTGTGTTAAGAGTTTGAGTTAACATTTGACAGAACTCGCAAAAATTCTTTTGGTTTGGATATCTAATCAATAATAAAATCGTAATCTATAATCTATGATAGTGCTCGTAGCTCAAGTTGTTTGATTATTTCTTATATACTATAGTTGTTATTCCTAATTTGAAATGCACATCCATGAAAGAACGTTAATGTATGGATGGTTATTAAATCAAAATGGGTTTACCTTGTTCACAAATATTATCTATTCCAACGCAAATGTATCGTCTAAAAGGAAGTTAATAAAGATCTATACATTACAATATAGAAAATGCATATCTACCATCTTATAAACGATTAAAGTTATTTGGATCCTCGATTACTATTTTTTTATTATCAATTTTAAATATTACTTTGTATTTTTTGCATAGTGAATCCTTTACCAATTTTTTTTATTTTCAACTTATACCTATCCAAACCTCTAAAAAACGAAGTAGTGGCTAGGTACAATGGTACAAAACAGAAAATAAATAAACAAAGATAGAAATATTAACTTAAGATCCAAACCAACCCACAAATCCGGTTTGATGGTTTGGCAAACTCTGCCAAACCGGGTTAACTACATTTCTTGCCAAACCGGGTTAACTACATTTCTTGCCGAAACGTCAAACCGCAACAAACTATAGTTAACCGAGTTAGCGGTTTTCTCGCCAAAAAACCCTTATTGACTTTAAATCAGCATTAATTCTATCAATCGCATTATTCATTTCATTTTTTGCATATTCCAAAAGTACCCTTTAATTAGTTAGTATGCCAAAAATCAATTTTTTGTTTCAACGAGAAATGTGTGAAATAAATTAATGAAAACAGAGCGTGGAAAAACGTTGAGCAACCATTGCCTGACGTCATAATACCAGTACGGGCGACTGGCAGAGCATTCCGCTCGCGCTCGCTCTCATCCCATTCTGTGTTGATACATACGGTGTGTGGTTCGCTTTGCAGTTTCGTTAATCATTGTTTTTATGTCTAAATGGGTCGAAACCGAGGATTGTACAAATATTGTATAGTTCCAGGCTGCAAAAGTACCTGCAGGATCGACTCCGAATAAAATATTTATTTCATTACCGAAAAATGAAAAGTTTGTGTGATGTTATCTACGGTTTTCCCAGCCACGGTATGCAACTCAAAACCACCTTCGTTTTTCTTTGGTTGCACATCTAGGGAGTTGTAAAATATTATTATTTGAACATTTAGAGCACAATTTTCAACTTTATGCCGGAAAAAAATTCTACCCCATCTAATTATTCGTGTTCACAAAAAATTTGAAAAACGTTATGCTATAAGCAGTTAAGAACCACTCTCGTTTTTCTTTGGTTGCCCATCTAGGGGGTTGTAAATATTATTATTTGAACATTTAGAGCAGAATTTTAAAATTTATGCCGAAAAAAAAATTTCTACCCCATCTAAACGTACCCGTTCACAAAAATTTCGAAATACGTCGGCGAGAGGGACCTATAAGCAACTCAGAACCACCCTCGTTTTTCTTTGGTTGCCCGTCTAGGATATTATTATTTAAACATTTAGAGCACTTTTCAAATTTATGCCGAAAAAAAAATTTCTACCCCATCTAAACATTCCCGTCCACAAAAATTTCGAAATACATGGCAATAATAATATTTCACAACCCCCTAGACGGGCAACCAAAGAAAAACGAGGGTGGTTCTGAGTTGTTTCAAATATTAGTCAAAGTACTACTGGCACATACACGTCGTCGCATACATCCACAAGTACCGAGTCTAGTACGTTGGATACATTTGTATGAAAATGGAACGTAAAAGAAAATGTAGAAAAGCGAACCATTTACGTCATTGAGAAAAATCCGAAAATGTATTTAGGTATTCCAAGTCATTCTATGTTTATAATAAATATGTTGTGTGAAAAATGCATTTCAACAAAACTTGATGTATATCTCTTATACACTCTCTATTTATACACTTTTTTAAGATATATTTAGGTGGTTAAGTACTATCAGAAAATGAAAGAAAAAGTTTAAAATTATATATCACTGAATGTGCCTATTGCAGCTCACAAACGAAGCAAAATTTCGCTATAGTTCATAGGAAAAATTATTTAGAGAATTGAATTTCCCTTGGAAATAGCTTATTTAAAAAAAAGCAAAAAATTTGATTTTCTGATTTTTTTTTACTTTTTTGCCTCTAATTTTTTTTGAGTAAAGATAGGTATAGGCATTGCTTCATAGAAAAAAAAGTAGATAAAATTTTCTTCAAAACAAGAGGTTGTAAAGTATTTTTGGATGAAAATTGACTGATATATGGCCACTCAAACTTAGCCAATTTTTCGATTTTCTTCGCGTTTACCCTCATACGTTTTAATTCTCATTTTTGCAAAAAAGGAAGGAAATAGACGTTCAAGGATTTTCATCACATGACTTGTTCGGGTCATTAAAAATTAAATACCGAAATTTTGCTTCGTTTTCGTGCTATATTTAAAAAACTGCAAAAGTACATTTACACCCCTGTCTTCAATTTCAACCCTCTAATTTAATAGCACCCTGCGGTTTTTTCATTTTTACTTTGAACAAATCGTGATGAAAATCCTTGAACGTTGTATTTCCTTCCGTTTTTGCAAAAAATGGGAATTAAAATGTATAAGGGTAAACACGACGAAAATCGAAAAATTTTCTAATTGAGCGGCCATATATCAGTCAGTTTTCATCCAAAAATACTTTACAACCACTTATTTTGAAGAAAATTTTTAAATAAGCCATTTCGATGGGAAATTCAATTCTCTAAATAATTTTTCTTATGAACTATACTTACCAAAATTTTGCTTCGTTTTCGAGTTACAATTAAAAAACTGAAAGGGGTGCATTTTCACCCCTATCTCCAATTTCCACCCTCTAATTTAATAGCACTACACGGTTTTTTCATTTAAAAGTACCATTTGAATGATTCATATCTTGAATGTCATAGTTCCTTATAAAATCCTATATTCAATAGCCTATACAGTCGGGCGTATGGAATAAGAAGGGATTAAACAATTTTGGGAATGTCACTCGAGATTGTCGTAACCACAAAGCTTCTTTGGAACATACATGTACGGTGTGCGTTAATGTTCGCAGAAGTCCACAAGCCGAACTAATATTTCTATTTTTTATAAAATCTAAATGAAAATCCTTCTCATGAACGTCAATTTTTCGGTAATATTGCAAATGCAACAAAAATTTACAGATTCATTTAAAGCCGTTTGACCTTGAAAATTTGAAAATTTTTTGCCAGCGGCGCTTTTTTTTTCATTTTAGTCAATCAGTGAATATGCTTCACCTATTCTCAACGTCACGAGCCGCCACTGCTAAATAGGTATCCAAATCCGCAGTATAAATAGAGAATAAAGGAGGACCTAAAATGCTTCCCTGGGGTACTCCTTTCCGAATAATTTTGAAATCAGAGTATTGACCAGAGCATACTACTCGTTGACGCCTGTCACATAAGTAATTTTTGAAAAATAAGGTTGGTACATTACCGGCGCCAAAGTGTTTAAGTTTTTGGATAAGTAAATTATGGTCTAAGGCAGGGGTCGGCAAGTAATTTTAGGTGGAGTCCGAATACTTTAGAAAAATTTTAATGAGGTCCAGAAAAAAAATCAAATTTCTTACACATTTTTTGTTTTAATTTGCACTCACAAAATAATATGAAATACAATAGATAGGCACATTTGTATTCAAAAATCAACGGGAGAAATTACATTTGCGGTCTTGAGTCAGTTTTTTTAAACTACTACCCATTAAAAAATGGTAAGGGTGGCACTCAAATGTATTGTTATCTATAGAAAAATATTTTTTTAAATAATTTGAGTAATTATACTTTAAAAAAATTTTTGTCGGTCCAGTTTTTTACCTTTCGCGGTCCGAATCTGAACCGCGGTTCGCCAGTTGCCAACTGCTGGTCTAAGGTATCAAATGCTTTACTTTGGTCAAGCAGAATTATACATGTATTATAATTGTTATCATTCGATTTAAATATGTTGTCAGTAACATCTAGAAGAGCTGTTTCAGTGCTGTGATGCTCCCGAAACCCAGATTGATGGGAAGGTACCAGTTTATTCTTTGTAAGAAAATTATTAAATTGCTCAAATATAATTTTTTCTAAAACCTTAGACAGAATTGGTAGTATGCTGATTGGTCTAAAGTCAACTAAATCCGATGAACTGCAAGTTTTAGGTATAGAATGTATATTAGCATCCTTCCAGATATCAGGAAATTCACCAGAAGACAAACATTTGTTAATTGTGAAAGTAAAATAATCAGATATATGCGGAAAAAATAGCTCTAACATTTTTACATTCATACCGTCTACGCCTTTAGCGTTAGACTGTAGCTTACTTATAATAGTATTCACCCTTACACTGTCCACTTGACTAAATTCGAAACACTCAATGACATTGGTGTGTCTTGTTTTATACTTATCTAGAAAATTTTTTATATTAGGATCTAAATTATCCGATAGATTTGGTATAATATTTATGAAAAATTTATTAATTGTATTTACATCTTCAAAGGGACATAGTAAGTTTTTATTTTTAAGATTTAAATGTTTCATTGAGGCCCAAAAACTTTTTGGATCAGTCTTAAATTTATGCTGCAGATATGCCTTTTTTCAACCTTAACAGATCTGTTTACAAAATTACGCATTTCTTTATACTCTGTCCAATTTTGTTCAGGTTTATTTTGTTTATATTTAATTAGAGCTCTATCTCTAAGTTTCATGATTTTTTTTAAACTACTTGTTAAGTCATGGAGCAGGTGGTTTAGTGAATCTGGATGTTCTATAAGGAGCATGTTTGTCAAGCAGGCTGTTGCATTGACTATTTATGAAGAAAATCATTTCATTGGCTGAATTAAAAGAGTAAATATCATCCCAGTTACTACTTAATAAATCAGTAAGAAAGTTATTGTATGAGAAATTGGAAAAATCTCTATAAGTACGTAATGTTGGTTTTTTCTTGTCCTTTTTCAGTTTAATTTTATGTGTCACAAGTGAGTGGTCGGAAATACCTGATATTTTTATTACATGAGAGTCAGAAATTAGATCAGTGTTATTAACAATTATACCTATATGTGTCGGTTCAGAGATAATTTGTGACAGATTATATTTATTTAGAAAACTAGACATTAATGTGTGATTTTCAAGCATGTTAATATTAAAGTCACCTCCAATAAAAACATAATCATAAACTGGAAGTACAGGAACTATGACATTTTCAATCTCTTCTAGACACGACTGCAAATTATTATGTGGCGGCCTATATACTGTTCTGAAACAGACGCTCTTACCTGATATTTTGGATGATATCCACAATTGCTCTACAAAATTATTTTCTGGAATTTTTATTACTTTAGTCTTGACAGACGCTTTGACATAAAAAGCAACACCACCTCCCTTACTGCCTCTATCACTTCGTATGATTTTGTAACTCGGAATAGTTAATCCATAGTCAGGTATCGCTGAGTCAAGCCATGTTTCTGATAGCCCCACTATATCATAAGATTCGCTTAAAACAAATTCTGAAATAAAAGAAAATTTAGCACATAATGAATGTATGTTTAAATGCGAAAAATGTATGTAGTTGTTATTCATCCCTATAATACGCATTTCTAACCCTCCGACAACCAAAAGTTACAATCAGGAAGTAATAAAGTTACGTTTAACAAATAAATGTAAATAAATTGCCATGTGAGATAATATAACATATTGAATAAAAATTTTAAATTTGAAAAGGAGAGAAAAAAACTGAAAGAAAAGAAAAAGTACAAAAATCAGTTTCATTTTTAATTATTAATATTAATAGATAGTTTAATCATGAACGTTATGTTCTTAGTTTTCTTATTGCGGTTATAGAACATGACTTAATTGCACATAGTTAATATACCCTGTTAAAATCGGATCAAGCAATCCATAATCACAAATTTGTATAGGAATTCAAATTAAGTCTATAATTTTTTTCTAAAATTTAAGATGAAACCATATGCACTTTGACACCTTCACTTTCATGAAGCGTAAAATCTATGTTTATAATTGGTTTTGAAATGTTTGTGCATGCTGTTAATGGAGTGGCGGATCGTGACATTGTGAATAGGTGAGGCCCATGGCTTTTTCTACTAGGCGGAAGAAAGAATAAAAAAATTTTTTAATTTTCAAGGTCAAATGACTAAATGCATTGGAAATTTTTAGTTGCATTTATAATATTATGGAAAACTATTTTATTAATCCGCTCCCAACTAATAAATAGGAATAAATTTCCACGTAATTTTTTATTATGGAGATCTTCGCCAATAGCCTTACTATAACTGTAAATTAAAAAATTATATTAATAATAATATCAGAACTTTAAAAATTGTATTAGTGGTTTTTAAATCTGTTTAGAGCAGTAGTTTACGTCATCACATCTTGAAAGAGGCGTTTCAAGAGATAAAAAATATCATGAGAGCGATTCAGTATTACCTACCTATATTGATAATATAATAGGTATCTACTAAATTACGTTAAATTTAGTCTTACTTTGTATTATCCTTCACACTGATATCAGACACTACCTGCATACTATGCGGCGCATACATTAACCGCGAACTGAAACTACAAGCCACTTTAAGCGGGCCTGAATTCCCCCATAAATCATGTTATTTTAACTGCCTCGCGTGGAGGGGGAACTGTAGTATATTGTAGGCAAGTGTGATGCGCCTACAAGCAAAGAAATTCTGGCCTCACTGTGATGGGCCCCACCAGGTGGAGACTAGTGCCGATGGAAACGGCGTGTGGTGAGATATTTAATATTCAAACAATTATTTTATACTGTTATTTTGACTTAACAAATGTAATAGGTAATTGGAAATTAGTTTACTTAACTGTTTATTTAGGTTAATAGTAGAATAGTAGGTATTAAAATATATGGTGTGAGAGCCAAATTTTACAGTGAGGCCCAGCCTCAGTTTCTTCATACGATGAGCCGCCACTGTGTTAATGCAAAGCATTTACAAATTAATTATTCTTATTAAATGTTCATGTATTCGTAGACTTTGAAGTAAATTGCATATTATAAAAAAATCGTAGGCATAGTTACATTTTGCAAAAGGAGTTGCCCCTATATCTATGGCACTGATAATTGAAATGCGGAATTTACTACCTCAGCTTTGTAAATAGTAAATGTAAGTATGACTACGAAGGTGGTCCCAGAAGTACCCGACCCAACAAAGAAAACACAAAAATTTTGGAAAAAAATATATTTAGTTTTCAACATAATCTCCTTTCAGCTCTATATACTTTTCTCAGCGATGTTCAATAAGTTCGATACCCTTTTTATAATAAGAACTGTCTTGCTCCTCAAAATAGCCATTAACTGCCGACATCACTTCTTTATCGTTGGAAAATCTTTGACCACTGAGCCATTTTTTCAAGTTTAGGGACAGAAAATAATCCGGCTAAATCTGGCGAATAGGGTGCATGATGTAGCAATTCAAACTTTAATTCATTAATTTTGGTCATTGCAATAACGGATGTGTGAGCTGGTGAATTTGTCTCTATTTTCACAAATTCACTGAAAACGTTCACTATTGATGGCTGTCAAACAAATACTAAACAACATGGCGTCTTCAAACTTGAAACATATGCTTTATAGATTGTGTACTTCCTAATACAGTGATATTTTTCAAACAACTACCGCCATCTCTAGGTCAGGCCGGGTACTTCTGGGACCACCCTCGTATATCAAATTTTGTGAAGCTGAAATATTTAAAAAATAATAGATTGAAAAAATTTGACAATACACCAATGGTGGCTCGTGACATTGAGAATAGGTGAAGCATATTCATTCATTGACTAAAAAGAAAAAAAAAAGCGCCGCTGGTGAAAATTTTCATATTTTCAAGGTCAAACAGCTTTAAATGAATCTGGAAATTTTTAATTGCATTTGTAATATTACCGAAAAACTGACGTTTGTGAGAAGGATTTTCATTTAGATTTTATAAAATAGTTTGGCTTGTGGACTTCTGCGAACATTAACGCACACCGTACATGTATGTTCCAAAGAAGCTTTGTTGTTACGACAGCCTCACGTGACTCCCAAAATTGTTAAATCTCCCCTTATTCCACACGCCGGACTTTACACCCACAATTAAACATGACGTACAAAAAAGTTTTTTTTAAATGAACACTTCCACACAACCACTTACACTCCGAATACCATTCATTCCGAAACTTTCGAACGTACACGTTGTCTTTTGACTTCCCCTTTTTTCCATATCGAGAAAATAAAGCACAGGTCTCTCGCAATATAAGAAATCCTTTTTGTCCTCAATTTTCCATCTGGAAAATGGCATTTTCAATAAAATACATGCTGGATCATACATAGGAAACATTTTTACAATTATTATACAAAACAAATATTAACAAAGAACCATTATAATCGTGCATTGGGCGACACGTATCGTATAAACTGTTAAAGGCACTGGCACTAGTGGCACTACTGGCAGGCAGGCGATGGGCGATGTTGGGCTGGATGCTGCTTCTATTTCTGCGTCACTCGTTCCCCCATGCCGTACTTTGTTGTCATGACAACCGCCGTAAACAACGCTACGAAGAGAAGCAGAGTACAACTAATTTCAATCTGCGTCACTTGCGTATACTATACGTTGTACGGTCCGAGGTTGATGTTCGAGCTCAATGAAGGCAATGTTTCTATAGAAGGCGTTTACCGCGCAACTATTCTGTTTATTTGTGCGTATTAAACAAACACACACAATACATTTTCAATATAGAATTATACATAAATTATAAAATTTACATAAAATTAAAAATAATTTTAAATTGCACAACCAAACGGAAATTTTAGGTGAAGCGATGTGTCATTTGCGTCACCCGATAAGCCGCCACTGCAATACACATCTTGGAAACAGTACATTTCTAAATCATGGTTTATATAAACTCTTTTGCATATATTTGCTTGAATATCCTCTTAAAATTTGTGCATTTTCTTAAGCTGTATCAACTTTTTTACTTTAGGAAATATATTGATCAGTTAGAGAAGGAAAAGAAACGATTTATAATAAATCAAGAGAAATTATTACATTCAGAAAAGGCCAATCAGCAGGTGCTTCGGGAACAAAATGAAAAACTGGAAGAACTGAATGAAACAATTGTAAGTAAAAAACTGTCATGAAAATGTTTTTATGCACATATATAATTTTGTATTCCATAAATTTTTTGACCTCGATGAAAATAAATTAATATCCATATATTTCAAATATGTCTGGTTTTACACATACTGACATTTCAATTTATATAAGGCTAGGTACTATAAATAAATGTTACTTATCAGTAGTGCTGTCAGAACTGAGCCACAGAACATTGTTTGCAATACACCACCATAAACACCAACAGATAGGAATTAATTATGCAACATCCACACGATAACAAAGACAACAGTATATTAACATGATGTGAACAATTTCTTTTACGATTTTAGTTGTCTTTTAATGAATAATTGTATGTAATTATATCGAGCATAGCTAAAAGTCAGCAAACAATTTATACTATACTGACTACAAAAAAAAAAAATTACACACATATAAAAAAACGCGTAAACCTTCTGACTCAATTTATGTTTGTATCTTCATACTGATTGCATGTAGCCTACCATTTGATATAGTTAATAATGAAACATCCACACAACAACCGTACATCCATACAACCCCGAGTGGAAATTACTATGTCGGATCATCTTGGAAGTAGATTATTTAATTATGGAAATATTACATCATTAGTCAAAGATGTGTAAAACAATTTACGTGTTTTACAATGATAAATGTTATAATCATTGTTCACTTTATTTTGTTGACGATCCGCACCCCATTGGTGCACGGCCAATTATGACAGCTTTACTTATCATTTTTATTCCAGGAAAAAACAAATTATATCTAATTTCTTAAGAAAACTTTCCGATACATTTTCAGTATAATTTTGTGCTTCCTATTTTTTCTCAAGAATTAATAGAAATTAACTACTTTTCATACTCTTCGGTAATTGTTTCATCATTTTTTTTGTAAATTATTAGTTACAAATTTCTTTGAAATTCAAAACCAAACAGAAAAAATCTATAGCTTTCTACTTTCCTCAAGATTAAAAGTATATTTTCTCGGAGAGTAATATATTGTTTAAAATTCTTAAAACATATGGAATTTTTAAAATACATTATTTGTTTTACTATTTTCAGAAAACATTGGAGAAGCAGAATAGTGAATTGAAAACGAGGGTGTGTTCACTCCAGCAAGAATTAGACACCACTGAAACTGTTCAAAAAGATTTCGTAAGGTTGTCCCAAAGCTTACAGGTTAGTAATAATACAAACAGCCTATAAATCAACTGTCAAGCTTCTACAGTTTGTTAATGAAAACTTAAAAAAGAAAATACTTAAGATAACCTGTTGATAAGGTCTTTTTTAAACGTTCATTCATCTGGATAGTTTTGGAACAGAGCACTTAGATTTACAATTTTTCATATTATCGAGAAACTAAACCAATTCTGACTACAATGATTTTGGATTAACGTATTCGTAGTACAGAAGTTGTACAGAGCCTTCATAAATGATTACAAGCCACGTGACTGCCGAGCGTAGGCAACCAACATTGCACGAATGGTACTGCCAAATAAAAATCTTTAAATCTTATCGTCACCAATATTACTGATTCATTAACAACGAACAAACCGTTACGTCTATGCTCGAGATACTGCAGTAGTTTATAAGCATCCATTGGCATCAAACATGTTACAAAACAATCGACCTTTTTAGTAGTGACATCACATATGCCAAATAATGGGCAACCCCCTAGTGCACATTGTCATGAAGAATTTCTCAATATTTTTACTATATCGATTTTCGACCTTATGTACTTTGGACATAAGTGCCAAAAAAATTGCTTCTTTGACATTACCTTAAATATCGCGATATTCTGGCAATCTGTTACTGAACATGCACATTAAAGTTAATTTCATGTAAGCGAAATAGCCTCGCAACAGGATATCATTCAAGAAAGGTTTGGTTGTGGTTAAGAGCACGTCTACAGGGTCGGAAAGTACCGATGGTCCATCTGCCGTTACGTGAGAGCGATAAAGTAAGTCATAGAAATCCGTGCGATAGAGAAAGATGGCTATAATGAAGGCGTCTAATAGTCACCGCCCATTTCGCCCTTCGTCAAATAAGAAGTGGATCTTATTTGTGGAAGGGCCAAACGGGCGGTGACTATGAAACGCCTTCATTATAGCCATCCTTCTCTATCGCATGGATTTCTATGTCTTACTTTATCGCTCTCATGTAACGGCAGATGGACCATCGGTACTTTCCGAACCTGTATAATAAACCACTTGAAGAAAAAACACTTGATAAACACACTGACACAGTACAACATCAAGAAAAACAATAAAAACACTTAGTAGAACTAGAAAATGCCAAGATTAAACAAAACAAGAGAAAATACGCTAATGATGACAGCGATAACATATAGACAAGATCTCACCTGCGTATAAGGCTATTCATTCCGAGCATGAGCATTGGGAATATAACAAGGCTAATGTTAAATTTTTACTTTATTTAAATTTAGGAATATTCTTTTATATTGTTTTTTGTAAGTTTTAAACACATTAGTCTATCTATTTTACGAAACATGTGTTGGTTGTTTTTAAATACTTCCAAATCCTTGTAGAAATAAGTTAATTTGAAGTTAATTTTTATAATATCTATGTAAATAGTACACAAGGGTCAGATTCGGTCTGTACAATTTCAACTATGACAATTTGTTGCGTGTTGCCTAAATATGTTATGTCACACTAAAAGAGTATTGCAGAAAAAATATTGTAGTCATGCAAAACTCATGATTTTCGAACTTTATTGGCTTACGTCAAATGCTAAAAACATTTATTTTTGCACTAATTACATAACTAAGTATTTTGTTATTACATTGCATTTATTTTTATAACTATGTGTAGGTACAATTAGAAAAAATTCGGGAATCTGATACTCAGGTTCGATGGCAACATGAAGAAGATGTTGAAGAGTGCCCAACATGTCACTCTGGTTTTTCCTCTTCAAAACGTAAGCAGCATTGTAGACATTGTGGTCAAATATTCTGTCAGCCCTGTCTTTCTCGGACAGTATTGTCTGGTCCTAATAGTCGTCCATCAAAGGTTTGTGATGTTTGTCACACCTTACTAGTCAAATCATCTGCACCCTATTTTAGTGAAGCACCTCCAATGACCTGAGATTAAAGATTTAGTTTTAAATAATAATTGTTAATGTTGAATTATATATTCCTTTATCTGATATATTGTATTTAAATCATTAAATTCGCATTTCACCTTACATCGTTTTTGTTTTGTCCAATCTTTCTTTTATGAAATAAGAACATCTATTTCTTTTAATAAAATGTCTCAATGTAATAATTACTTGTATATAAGTAAGAAATTAAAACAATATTAAATCTTCAGTGGTTTCATAATTACATTGTGCACAAAGTACAATTTGATTTAAAAAAAAAGTTTGTTGTCAATAGTCAAATAAGGGTGTCTGAAATGTATTAGTCGTTAGGGGCTTTGTGTCTCGGTTAACACATTAATGCTCAAAATCGGATTTTCGAGGTAGGTATCTTTAATCTAAGGGCACCATTGCTCCCAGGCAAAGAATCAAATCAATTCTACTAGACTACGTTTTTTGAAATGCTCTTTCAGATGGTGCCCATAGAATTTAAAAAAAAAAATTCAGCCCGCCAAACTTCTAATCCAAACAGCAATTTTTTTACAATTTCCAATCTTTATACTGTGTTTTGAAGACTTTATCCCTAAGGTACATGCCTTAAACCAATGTAAACGTTGCATAAAATTACTCAACTTAAATAATCCATGACGTGGATTTAGTCACTTGATGAGTCAAAATGGTGGCTGATTTTACAATGGTTTTACTTGAAAACAGAGGGTTTTCATGGAAAATCTCAAGAAACAAAAAAGCCTTAAGCATGGGATAGATGTTTCGTCATGCACATCAATTTGCTTGTGCAAACTTAAGTTGTACGATTTATCGTTGCGTTAGTGCTGATAAGTTGGCAGACTTATTTAATCTGTACAGACAATTGTTGGACTTGAGTGAAATCAAACCTGCCAGATATTTTTGCTGTGTGTACAGACTTGTCTAATGGCTAGTTGTAATGTCTTGTGGTTCTTGCAACTTATATGTAGTCTTCTTCTATACAAGGAAAATCCATGCCTTTAATTGGTAAAATCCAAAGAGTATTCAGAGAGACAAAAAAAATGCTGTGTATGAGATACTAATAGAAAAGTTAAAAAAGGTAGATCCCTCAGCCAATAAAGATGCGGTAATAAAAAGAATCAATTCATTGCGCACTTGTTTTCAAAAAGAGTACGAAAATTAGGAAATTGCACTCTGGCATGGATGCAGAAGATGTGTATAACCCAAGTCTATGGTCTTGGAATGTTTTCCTGTATTTATTTTCTTTTTTCTTGCTACAACGGCAAGAGTAGTCACACACAATAACAGCTCATCAGCCATATTGATTTTTATAACTGAATGCAAATTGATGCAACAAAACTGAATAGTTAGAGGTCAAATGACGATTTAGTCTTGCCATACAATTTAAGTTTGTGCAAGTAAGTTGGTGTGCATAACGGAGCGTCTGTCCCGGGCTCTAGAGTTTGCTAGAGATCATGTCAGATTTTCTCAAAATTTTTTGGTTCATTTTTCAAATTTTCGACATGGCCAGTTTTGACAGAATTGATGGTCTCAGTAAAAAAAGGGAAAAACTCTGGTCTTCCTCTTTCAATTCTGGATATGTTTATAACTTTCATCTCTCGAATACTGTTCAAAATTTGGTCAAAAATGATCAAACTTTGCAGTAAGCATTTTTCAAAAAAGATTTTAAAGGTATATTTATGATGCGCAAGGATAATGAATTAGCTGCAAAGGAATGAAAATCAGGTTTACATGTTCTATATATACTTATTAAACCAAATCAATCATAGAAATTTTCATCTGATTCTGAAATTGAAGAATGATCCATACCAGAAGAATAAATGCTGGTGGTATTGAGTGAAATGAAAAACAGTTACTAACTTCGTGTTGCACTAGTTCTTATTTGTCCTAATTAGTACTTACCTATATCTGTATTTATGTATTGTGTAATATTGCTAAAAGATGAATGTGCACAGATGTGTTGTATGAGAGTTGGAATGAAAGTTCCTACAACGGAGAATGTTTATATTAGGGCTTCCTAAAAATATTGAATACTATTTTTTTTTTTTAACCAAACATGATATCATCGAGTATATTTACTTTATATAACAAGTGTAGCTAGCTTATATAACCAATGATGCACAAGATTTTTCTCATTTTTGCAATTTATCTTATGTCAAGATTCTATTATCTGTGGGTGGTCAAGATAAGCTGAAATATCAAAATTTCAACTTACCTGAATTTTTTATATAAGTTAGTTTGAGGTATATACTAACAATAAGCGACAGTAATTTTTTTTTCAACTCCCGACCAGGGGTGGAAAAAGATAAAATACAGGGGTTTTTCAAGATAACTCCAAAGGGGTAAGAGCTAGAAAAAAAGTTTCTTATAAAAGTGGTAGAACATAAAATTCTACATAAAAATGGTCTATTGACTTTTTCTTGTACTGTTAAAATTAACAGTTAGGGTGGCTAGAAGTTAAGAGATGATTTCAGATATTTAAAAAAATCAACAAAAATGAATGAATTTTATAATTTTTTTTTTCAATCCTCTAAAAAGTGTAAACTTTCTTTTCAGAGAAGTAGATATATTTTTTAATTTTTAATAAAAAAAAGTATTTAATTTCAATTTTTTTGCCATTAATTTTTATGATTTAACACAAACTATTTTTTTCTATGCCATTCAATTGATTATTTATAACATGAAAAGTTGCTTTCGAAATTTTGTTTTACAACAAAGGTAAAAAATTCGCTTTGTGAAATTGATATAACTATTTTATTAAAAATTTAAAAATATATATCTGAAAAGATAGTTTACATTTTTTAGAGTAGATTGAAAAAAAATTATAAAAATCATTTATTTTTCTGCTTATGATTTTTTTAATTTCTGAAATCATACCTTAACTTCTAGTTTCCCTAACTCTGTTAATTTTAAGAAAAACTGAATAGACTATTTTTATGTAGAATTTTATACTCTACAACTTGTATAACAAACTTTTTTTTCTAACTCTTACCCCTTTTGAGTTATCATGAAAAACCCCTATATTTTATATTTTATCACCCTTGGTCGGGGGTTGAAAAAAAAATTTTTGTCACTAATTGTTACTAACGAGCGTTCAAATAAAAACGTGGTCAAGTTGGTTCTGAAAATTTGGACGTAGGGCGTAGCGTTTAGCAAATGAACTTAAACGTCATCTGTCAAAGCGCTATATCGCCGCTATCAATTTGAATATTTTCGTTTTAAAAAGCGTTTAAAATGGTGTTTTCTCAAGAACAAAAAGTGTTTATCATAGAGTCCTACTTTAGAAATGGACGCAAGATTGATGGAATACGGAAGTATTCTATTGAGGAATGTTTCATAGAATTTCAAAATCAATTTCCCGGCGTTGTTGAATACAAAATTTTTCAGTGCAGTTCAGCATTGTGTTAATGTTTTTCGTGAAACGGGCAGTGTAAGAAGAAAAGAAGGAAGCGGCCGACCTAAAAAGCGGACTGAAGAATTAAAAGAAAATGTCCAACAAATAATGGAAAATGCGCCAAGAACTTCTGTACGTGTTTTATCACAAATGGTGGGAGTATCAGTCGGTACCTGCCACACAGTGTTAAAAAAAGATTTGCGTTTGTTCTCCTATCGTTTAACTTGTCAGCAAGAACTTCATGAAGTTGATTTTCCGCGACGGGCTGTATTTTGTGAATGGTTTTTAAACAACTACGGTGAACTTCATAATATCACCTTTTTTTCTGATGAAGCCTGGTTTCATTTAAGTGGTTACGTAAACTCACAGAATATGAGAATGTGGTCTTCTGAAAAACCAGATAACTTTTTTGTCGAGGGCCCTCTACACGCTCAAAAAATTGGAGTTTGGTGTGCTCTCAATCGAAGGAGGATTTATGGACTATTTTTTTTAATGGTACTCTTACTGCGCAAAGGTATAGAGAAGAAATTATCGCTCCTTTTATTAACCAGCTGGAAGAAAACGAAATTACAAACTTTTACTTTCAACAAGATGGCGCAAGGGCACATACGGCAGGCGAGACGATGAATATGTTGAGGGAAGTTTTCCAAAATCGACTAATAAGTCTAAATGCTGAACATGAATTTCCACCGATGTGATATTACGCCGTGTGATTTCTTTTTGTGGCCTTACCTTATAAACCTTATTTTTGAACTGCCTATTCCTGATTTAAACCATCTGCAGGCTCGACTTATAGACAAGATTAATTCTTTGAGGAACAGGTGTGAAAAGTGCTTGGAACAAGGAGGGGGACACTTTCAGCGTTTGCTTTAATTTATTGTTATAACAAGGAGGGGGACACTTTCCGCAGTTCCTTTAATTGTTTGTTATTGTTATCACGATTATTCTTTAAAATAAAGTTATAGTTTAAGTTAATTTAACATTAACGTTATTGAAACTGACAGCTGCTATACAGCTCGTTGAGAAATGAGGTTAAGTTGGTCGCTATAAGCTACTCCCTACGTCCAATGTGTCAGAGCCAACTTCGACCACGTTTTTATTTGAACGCTCGTTATATACCTCAAATTAACTTACATTAAAAATTCAGACTATAAATACAAAGTTGAGAGAAATATGCTAAACAAATATGCAAAAGAGGGTGCAGAATCTTTGTAATCAGAGTGAAAATGTATATAGGTAAACAAGGCGAACTTATAAACATATTTATTTAATGTTTTGTTTTTTGTTTTTTTTTAATAAAAAATGTCTGAAAGTTTGTTGTGATCAGAGGTAGGTAGTTTTTTTTATGGATATCAACACAACGAAAAATTTAAAGTTGTATAATAAATGTCTATTACAAGAATTAATCAAATATTGGTTTAGTAAAATTATTTACTTGTAATATTTTTTATTTCATACTGTACTGTAATGAGTTATTTCCTGGACTCATTTAAGTCCCGGAAATAACTCATTGCAGTACTGAGTCCGGAAAATTTTTACTTCCCGGACTGCTTTAAAAAAACACAATATTCACATTTTTAAAAGATTTTATCTTTAAAACTACAAAATCAAGCCTATAAAAACTAATTATAATTATAATTAACAATAACTGTGCAATGTGAATTTCCTTGCTGCTTTTGTTTTGTTTTCTAAGGAATCTTCAATGTATTGTTTTGCAACAGATGAGCTTCTCCATGCACCATGACGCTTCAGTGTTGATAAATCAGCTCCCGCATTCGCCAAAATAGTGGCAGATGTTCTGCGGAAACAATGCCCCGTATATTTTTCTGGGTGTTCCAACTTCAAATATCCCGCAATTTTTTTGGTGCCCCCCTCCCCCAATGGTATGTATGCCCGCTCTTTGGAAACACATGTTCCTATTCTATAACCCAAAAAAAGAAAATCTTCCTTCATATTTTTAGGTCGGAGCTTAACGTATTCTCTGAATATTTCCAGAAAGTTTATTCCTACATTGTCGTCACTCAATACAGTGAATACCCGTTTTGTATTCATCTTAGAAATGGGAATGGTTATAATTAGTTTGGTGCCACAATCTTCAATGTCTTTTTGGGTCATATGGTATAACTTCTCGCCGACAACCACCAGCAATGCCTATCATTGCGATTACCTGTAACAATAATAGAGAAAATGGTTTAAAACTGATTGTCAAATTGATGAAATTTCGACTAACGAAACCGAGAAATGTATTTTTTGTAATTAATTGACATTGAGTACATATATCATTTAAGATGCACATTGTTTAATTCAAAACTAATGAAAAGGTTAAACTTGTTTACCTTCATCAAAAGATACTCTTCTGATGGGGCTTCCTTCATAAATCTATTAACTTCTTCTCATGAACTTTTGATTTGTTTGCCTGATGACCAACTGCTTGCCTTTTTAAGAGAGCCACCAGTTTTGGATATTTTGAAATATCACCTCCTTCTTTTACCATCAGCATAGACTTGAGCATCGAATATTTTGCCCACATTGTCGCAGGATTCATCTTTTTGGAGATATCCAAGAAGTACGTCAAAAGGATATTCTCATTCAGGCCGTTTTCCACCTTATAGGTTTTTCTCCACACGTTGAAGAGCTGGTATTCCTTCTCATAACGAGCAGAAGACTTCGTAGGCACCAATTTCCTGGTTGCTTCAGCACATTTTAGCTCGATTTCTTCCATTTTTTACGAAAATTATCACAAAATACGCACGGGATGACAAACTGTCAAATTTGTTATTTTTGTTTTTACATCACTAAGCTAAATCAAAAGCTATGCGATAAAACAAGAATCGAAACCACGCTAACACCTACATACAGGCAGGTTATGTAAAATAAAACATTAAAATTTAATTTTTAATACAACACAGAAATAAAACGTATGATACACGGCCGTGAAATGTCATTAACATTAAAGTACTCGTCTAGAAAGTAGAAATTCCTGATCAGTGTTGCCAACACGAGCATTGAGAAATCCGCTAGATCAGTTGTCAAAAAACGCCAGAAAAAAGCCAAATTGTGTATGACATATTGAATATAAATATAAAGAAAACCTACATTTAAAGATCTTTTTTTCCAAATGGCCATATTCAAGTTTCCACTTTTCAATAGAGTAGTATTTGTAAAAATATTTATTTATTTGACTATTTAATCTACAGTGTTAAAGCTAGGAACTTTATGTGGAATTAATCACTAGATTTTAGACTAAGGGTCGTATGACAAAATGCTAAAATTATAACTAATTTCAGTAATTAACTAAGAACTTTTTAATCTTGCATAGTATCATACAGAAACTGCAACAATTTTTGTTGCAATTTGTGTATGATACTATGCAAGATTAAAAAGTTCTTAATTAATTATTGAAATTAGTTATAATTTTAGTATAGTGTCATTTCATACGACCCTAACAAAGTACTGCAACTTGCAACCGTATGTTCCGCTTTGCCCCAAAATAGAGATTTGAAAGATGTCATTTTATGTTTGACGTTATTTAAAATTATAAAAACTCGATAATATTAGAGGTGTCTTTCTTTTAAAAGAACGCCTACAAATTAAAATTATAAATTTTATAAATATATGACTGTACCCAATTAT
>NW_019418041.1:12498-24176 GCF_000390285.2 Anoplophora glabripennis | reverse complement strand
CCCTCGACAGACTGACACTATCCCAGGTACCCATCTCCTGGAATCGACAAACACGATACCTGGGCGTGACGATGGACCAGCGTCTCACGTGGAAACCGCATATCGTGGAGATGGTGGCGCGAGCGCGCGCCATTATTCCATGGCTAGAAATTGGCCTCAATAATTTGGGATCGAGGGGGATTATCCCTCATTATCCTGCCTCATCTCGTGTAGGCCTGGACAGCCTTCGTAGGTGAGCCCCATCCGTCGTCTACCCCGACCGCAAATGCGGACGGTATAGGCGCTTTGTGGGACCTCCTTTTGTCCTTGCTGGGCCCCGCCGGCTAGGGCCCTTTCTTCTGGCGCTCTTCTTGCTTCGCCGGCTCGTCTGTGTAAACCCCGGGGGTAGTGTCATGTTTATGTGTGGTATGGTTGGGTAGGGTAGTGCGGCTATGCAGCCTGGGATGCGCTTTGCTAAGGTGGCCCTTAGGCTAGCGCGGGAGGGGAGGGGTAAGGAGGGGATGGTGGCGCGAGCGAAGACCACCAGGGCTAGGTCTATCCCTTTGAAGATAACTCAAAAGAGGTAAGAGCTAGAAAAAAAGTTTATTATAAGAGTTGTAGAGCATAAAATTCTACATAAAAATGGTTTACTGCCTTTTTTATACTATGTATTAAAATTGAGAATTAGGGAGACTACTCGTAGATGTTGAGATGATTTCAGAAATTTAAAAATCATAAACAGAAAAATTAATGAATTTTATAATTTATTTTGTCAATCCACTTTAAAAAATGTAAATGTTTTCAAAGAAATAGATATATTTTTTAATTTTTAATAAAAAAGTTATAACAATTTCACAAAGCGAACGTGATTTTTTTATCTTTGTCATAAAACAAAATTTCGAAATCAACTTTTCATTTTAAATAATCAATCGAGATCATAGAAAAAAAATTGTTTTAGTGTTAAATCATAAAAATTAACGTTTAAAAAATTGAAATTGTTATAACTTTTTTATTAAAAATTAAAAAATATATCTATTTCTCTGAAAAGAAAGTTTACATTTTTAGAGAAGATTGAAAAAATTATAAAATTCATTTGTTTTTCTGCTTACGATTTTTTTAAATTTCTGAAATCATCCCTTAACTTCTAGCCACCCTAATTCTGTTAATTTTAATAGTACAAGAAAAAGTCAATAGACCCAAGGATTTTACACAAGAGGATTGCTCGATCCCATTTAAGCCTATGTTCGCCAAATAAAATGTCAAACGCTGGAATAGTATCATTTATCTAGGCGCTGGAATACGTGACGTCACTACGTTACCTCCGTGCTATGTTTACAATATGTAAAACGGCTCATTTTCCTTACTTTCCGTGTGTTTTTTGTGGATTATTGTTCGTTTAGAGGATTTATGCTCACTGTTATTATTAATTGATGTTATATACGTAGTTTGTTGTTGTAATTTCTTGTTAACTTATTAATATCGTTTGTTATCATTATGTTACTATTTGTGTTTGTGTTAGTTTAGTGTTCAGAGACTTTAGAGCCTGTAATAGAATTTCAATTTTGCTCAAAAGGTAATAAATTTAATATATTTTTTTAGGCATGTATATAAATACTTAAATTTCTTTGTTTTTAGGTTAATCTTTAATAAAAAAAAGATGCCTGGTCTTCGATGTGCAGTTTATGGCTGCAATAACAGTTTTGTTGGGGTAAAAGCCAAAGGGGAAGATATCAAATTTTTCCCATTTTCAAAATCTAATAATTTAGTTTCACAAACAGTTTACAAGGAGTGAATAAATCGTTGCAAGAGGCAGGACAGTTTTAATCCGAATCATAGCCGAATATGTTCTATTCATTTTACCAGTAATGATTTTGAGAGAGACCTGAAGAATGAACTTTTAGGTTAGTACATATAACAAGTATTATAATATTGGGTTTCTTTTAATTTAATGAAAATTACTTAAGTAATGTGTTTTTAGGATTACCTACAAAAAAAATGTTAAAGAAAATGGCTGTTCCCAGGATGCATTTGCCACTTCAGAGTAAAAAAAAGCAGTTGTGCAAGAAATTTTAAAACAGAGCAACTTAGAAAATATACCTGAAACTGCAGTTCTATATAGTTTAGGTCAGCGGTCGGCAACTGGCGGACCATGGTCCAGATCCGGACCGCGGAAGATAAAAAACTGGACTGCCAAAAAATTTTTTAAAGTATAATTAGATATCCAAATTATTTAAAAACATATTTTTCTATAGATAAGAATACGTTTGAGGGCCACCTTTATCATTTTTTAATGATTAGTATAAAAAACTGACTCGAGACTGCAAATGTAATTTCTGCCATTGATTTTTGAATACAAAAGCGCCTATCTATTGTATTTCATATTATTTTGTGAATGCAAATTAAAATAAAAAATTAGTAAGGTATACGAGTTTTTTTTCTGGACCTTGTTAAAAATTTTCAAAAGTATGTGGACTGTTGTGCTTAAAATTACTTGCCGACCCTTGGTTTAGGTGCTTAATTCAACTGTAATAACTTAGAAGTGCATAGTGCTATTTTAACAGAACTTCAAAATTTACTACCCTAAAATATATAAATCAAACAATAAACAAATGTTTAATCAAGAAGCAAATCTTAGCCTCACGCAGCGCTCCCATAGGTATAAGCCATGCTAACTGTAGGACCTGCTCGTGAAAGAATATGCTATTTTACCGAGTGCGATTTTATCCATTCCAATAATTAAAATTTTTCCTTTCAATTTTGAATATTTATCCTTACGTAATAACTTTATTGTTCATAGGTTGTACGAGCAGTGATATTCAAATGGTAGGTGTGTTTTTGTAATTCAAACAAAAGTAGTGAAACGACAATCTTGTATATTATATTTTTGGTAACTTTTTTAACTCCATTCCCTATTCTTTATTATATCTAAAAAATAGTATATTTCTAAGTAAACGGCTACTATATTTCTCTAATCGCTGTGCAAATTAAACCACCTAAATATTCTAATATTGTAGGAACGTATCACTATTTTTAATGTCTGTTTAATTATTTGTCAATATTACTAAACTTAATATGTTTTTAAGGAATAAGTTAATTTTTCTTTTCAGTGTTAAAGTTCCCACTAAATTCGAGGTAACATAATGACGTCACACAACATAACCTAGTTTCGCGGAAATAAGTTTGTTATTAAGCAATCCTCTTGTATAAAATCCTTGAATAGACCTACAACTTTTATAATGTGATATAACCTGATTCAAATATTTAAAAAATCTCACGCAATTTACTTATTCGAAGAAGAAGAAGAATAGATCTGGAGTAAAGTGTTCAGTGTTCTTAGGCTTATGGTTAAGTTAGGAAAAAGGACGTTATGTTATGTACGAAAAAGAAGTGTTAAGATTTGTCTTATGGAAAAATAAAGTTTTAGATGAAAATATAGTGTGCCTTCTTGAAACACCCACCCAAATGTAGCTCCCTACAATGAAAAATTTTTTTTTTAGCTCGTACCCTTTCGTTTTTCACCTCTGGTTCCTGGCCGCTGGTTAAAAAATAATTACTGTCTTATTGTTGTTATATACCTCAAGGTGATTTAAAGGCCCATTTAAATGGACCACTATCAGATTCAGCAGTTTTGCTTTTTAAAGGCCAACTTATCGACTTAAACTCAAACCAAAAATTTTTGCTATATCTACTCCATAATTCAAGAAAACTCAAGTTAATCATAGATGTGGTTTAGGTGCTAAAAAAACGTTAAAAATAATTATGGTAGTAAATGCAAAGTGCCAGTTTTGTAGTCCTTATATCTACACGTTACATAGTTACGAATAAAAGAAAGCTTTAGTACATGTTGACAAAAATGAGAACCGTATCGTCCTTTTCATACTGGTGATCAATGATGTTTATATCGACTATACCTTATAAATGTTTTAATGTTTAAACAATGCTTTGTTATGTGAAGAATAAAGAAAAAATAGTTTTAAGTGAGGTAAAAATCAGGAACATGAGTTTTTTCGAGAAAGGATCAATATGATGGATTTTGAACCTTATGTAAGCATTATAGCGGAATGCATATACGTCGGACTGTCGGAAACTGTTTTGGATTGCTCTAGGAACAAAGCGTGCAATTTATAGTTAAAATAGTGTATTTCATTCTCTTAATTAATCGTAAAAACACTAGTAAATGATGATAAACTGTATTTTATTAGAAAATCCTGAGCTAAGCTCATTATAAAGTCTATATAGGAAAATGTGCTTTTATAAACTTTTAAGTACATAGTTAACTAAATAGTTTTGCAACACTGTTTTACATGTTGAAAAAAAAAAAAAAATTGGTAACTTCTGTTTCAAATTAAAGTTGGTTGATAAGTAAATAATATCCCTGTTTAAAAATATATGTATGTTTGTCAATCAGCAGATTGTCACATTATGAGGAACAGGAAACGTGTGGACATTTCAATTCATGACTAGGTAGGTATTAGCGAATTTTGCAAATGTTAGTCCAAAATCACTTGTTGGCTTGTGTTTCAGTAGTTTTTCGTGTTTCAACCGAATATTTCAAGGCAGGGTTACGTTTCGTAATCACATACTTGTATCCATTTTCGACCAATGTCGTGCACGATGAACGAAGAGTGACAATTCATACCTGCCTTTCTGTTGTGCGTCAATTATGTAACGTCTGATACTGTTCCTGTATTTATATTCATAATCGCAGTCTTTGAACCTGGGAAGGATCTTTATGAATCAGTTGGTGTCGTTTGACATTCCCCATGTATTTAGTTTCGAAACTGCAGTCGTTACACCTGAACATTTGAACCTGCGAAGGACTTTTATGTTTCAGTTGGTGTCGTTTCATATAATGTGCGTATTCAGTTTTGTAATCGCAGTCGTTGCACCTGTACATCTGAACTTGTGAAGGATCTTTATGTTTCATCAGGTGCCGTTTGATATCCCTCTTATGTATAGTTTCATAATCGCAGTCGTTGCACCTGTAATTTTGAACTTGCGAAGGATCTTTATGTGTCACTTGGTGCTCTTTAATGTAACTCTTGTATTTAGTTTTGTAATTGCAGTCCTTACACCTGTAGGTTTGAACCTGAGAAGGATCTTCATGTTTCGGTTGGTGAAGTTTGATACATCTCTTGTATTTAGTTTGAAAATCGCAATATTTACACTTGTACATTTGAACCTGCGAAGGATCTTTATGCTTCAGTTGGTGCTGTGTGATATTATTCTTGTATTTAGTTTTATGATTGCAGTCGTTGCATCCGTAGGTAGGAACCTGAGAAGGATTTTTATGTGTCAGTTGGTGTCGTTTGACATTCCTCTGGTATTTAGTTTCGAAGCTGCATTCGTTACACCTGTACATTTGAACCCGTGAAGGACCTTTATGTTTCAGTTGGTGCATTTTGATATATTTCTTGTATATAGTTTTGTAATTGCAGTCGTTACACCTGTACATTTGAACCTGAGAAGGATCTTTATGTTTCAGCAGGTGCCGTTTGAGATCCTTCTTATATCTAGTTTCATAATCGCAGTCATTACACCTGTAATTTTGAACTTCTGAAGGATCTTTATGTGTCAGTTGGTGCTCTTTAATGTAATTCTTGTATTTAGTCTTGTAATTGCAGTCTTTACACGTGTACATTTGAACCTGTGAAGGATCTTTATGCGTCAATTGGTGCATTTTCACAGCTCTCTTATATTTGGTTTCATAATGGCAGTCTTTACACCTGTACATTTTGACCTCCGAAGGATCTTTATGTACCAACTGATGTTGGATTAAAAGTTTCTTATTCACTGATTTGTAGTTGCATTCATCACATTTATAAATCGGCAGTTGTGAAACGTCTTTATGTGTCAATGAGTTGTTTTTGGTTTTACGGTCATACTCATTAGATTTGTTTGAGTCTTTGTGTTTTATATAATGACTGCTAAGCAATTTCATATTTCTAGTTTCATACTCACAGAATTCACATTTATACGATTTCGAATCATTCTTGTGCTTCGCACGGTGTGCTGTTAACTGGATCTTACTTTTAGTTTTGTAGATACATTTATCACATTTGTGCAATACTTTGCGTTTCTGTTTGGTTTTCATATTACGTTTTTTCGGTGGTTCATTCTCATCGTGACATGCATCCTCTTCTACATCTCTCTGCAGTAGTGTGTCGCTGAAAAAATTATATATATACAATATTTTGTTAACAATTTTTGTGTTCATTGTTTAACAATATACTTATTTTGATGTTCTAATTTTTTGTTTCGAGACAATTACAAGTTGCATAACAATAGTCACTTGTGTGTATAGCAGATATTTAAAGTAAAAACAAATGTAACTTAACCTAGGAAGCAAAAAACTTACTCAAGGAATAAGAACATTTAATCACTAAATATAATTCTATATATAATTCAATTGGTAATTTATTAAAAAGTTTAGGCCCCAAATAGTTTGGTGACATATTGGTAATTGACAATTTAGAAAAAGGTACCCGAATATTATTTTTATGTCCCTCCTTAAATAAAATTTTTGCCTATTTTTAAAAACAAATTAAATAAAAATAATGAACTTTAAGTTAAAATTTTGTACTGTTTGTGAAATAAAAATAGAATGAGAGAGGGTGGAATCGCCCCAGAAATAGACATCATAACGAAGATGTGATTCTACTTGAGCGTAATATAAATTTATTAATTGATTTTTCACTAAAATTGTTTTCATGTTTTTAAATAAAAAAATTATTGAACTCAAGGTGGAAACGAGATGATTGCAATGCACTTTCCAATTAAGGGTTTGGTCGAAATAAATTCCCAGAAATTTAACACTACCTAAAGCGTCGTTCTCAATGATACAGTTATTAATTTTTATTGTTAGGTCGTCACATTTTCTCTGTCTGTTATGAAATCATATCATTTGCGTTTTATTTACATTTAAACATAAATAGTTCTGATTAAACCATACACATATATTTTCAGTCGTTTTATTAATATCGATGTAAAGATTTTTATCCGAGTTACTTGAAATAATCAAAGATAAATTGTCGGCATATACAGGGTGTATCTAAATAACACCGAAAAAATTCAAGGGGCGATTCTCCGATGAAAATTAATAGGGGTCTTTGGTATAAAATTTTTTGAAAAAACCCTCCCCTGAAAAGTTACGCCCCTCCTAAAATTACAAAAAAAAATTGTTTTTCTTTTTTATCTTCCACGTACATCAAGCTAAAGAAACCAAACTTGGTGAACATTATCTGTCAATAAAACTACACTTTTTGAATTTTTTTCAACCCTGAACTATTTTTGTAAGGGGTTGAAATAATCAACCCCTATGACATTTTTTCTTATAATTTTTTTTTCGATAAAATTTTTTCCTTTTAAAAAATATGTCTAAAAAACCCCATTCATTTACTAACTTTTTGATCTCTTCAAGTTTCTTCGAAAAGTTAAGGATTTATGACAAAAAAAAATAAATGTATTGTAATGTATTTTTAAAAAGATGAGCTGTTTAACGCGAGTGTATTTTGCCGAAAGATCTAGTGGCCTGTTCTTTACAATGGAATCCGTAGAAACAAATGTCAATGTCATTTATTGTCATATTAAATAACATTTTATTAAAAAACACTCAACCAAATAGTTGACCTATGATTCTACTAGGCTAAGAAGTTTGGAACTTAGACTAAAAGTGAACAAATGATGAATAATGTTATAACAGTAACAAAAAATAAAAATCTGTCGGATATTGACAATACAATCTACAAAAAATGTTGAAAATGATTGCCTTCAGCTTCAATACAAGCATCTACTCTTGTTCTCATAGAATTGCGTATGCGTTCAAATATTCCTGGTGAATTTTTTATCGTTTCACACCCTGCTACAATGCGGTTTCGCAAATCATTGATATCTTCAACTGGCCTTGAGTAGATCAAAGATTTCAGATATCCCCATATGCAAAAATCCAAAGGATTAAGGTCAGGGGAGCGGGCTGGCCAATTTACATATCCTCCTCGACCTATCCATCGATTGGCATACACCTCATCCAAGTGACGTCTTGCACGTATACTAAAGTGGGCTGGTGCACCGTCGTGCATAAACCATAAACGTTGCCTAATTTGAATGGGAACTTCTTCAAGAATAATAGGTAATTCTTCGAGAAGATGACAATATGAGTCACCATCTAATCGTCGTGGAAGAAAATAGGGACCAATTAAATGATCGTCGATAATTCCGAGCCACACATTTAATGAAAATTGATACTGATGATTTCCTTCAAAAAAGTCATGAGGATTTTCCTCAGCCCAAATATGATTGTTACGAAAATTTCTAATACAGTCTCTTGAGAAATTCGCCTCGTCAGTAAATAAAATATTTCTTAAGAACTGCGGCGCTTGGCCGATCATATTAATAAGCCATTGACAAAAAACCACACGTGGTAAAAAATCTCGAATCAGTAACGACTGCACCCGTTGGAGATGATAGGGATATAACTGTTGTTCTTTTAAAATTCTAAAAACTACCGAATGGCTTACATTTAGGACACGAGCTATTTTCCTGGTACTAGTTTCTGGGGATTCCTCAATTAAATTAAGTACGGCTTCATCGACAGCTTCAGTTCTAACTTCTCGGCTACGGCCACAGTCATGACTTCTCTTTTCAAATTTTCCAAGTTCCCGCAAGCGTTGGTGAATATTTGTGAACGTAGTATGGTGGGGTAATCTACGCTCTGGGTACTGTTCAGCATAAAGTCTTTGCGCTTCCAATGCATTACCGTTAGCATACCCATATGTAAAATGCATATCTGCCATTTCTAAATTCGAATAGTTAACCATATTTTCGGTTTATTAACTAATATTTTCTACACAAAATCATGAAACTTGTGAAATAGTAAGAAACAGTAACAATAAATGACATTGACATTTGTTTCTACGGATTCCATTGTAAAGAACAGGCCACTAGATCTTTCGGCAAAATACACTCGCGTTAAACAGCTCATCTTTTTAAAAATACATTACAATACATTTATTTTTTTTTGTCATAAATCCTTAACTTTTCGAAGAAACTTGAAGAGATCAAAAAGTTAGTAAATGAATGGGGTTTTTTAGACATATTTTTTAAAAGGAAAAAATTTTATCGAAAAAAAAATTATAAGAAAAAATGTCATAGGGGTTGATTATTTCAACCCCTTACAAAAATAGTTCAGGGTTGAAAAAAATTCAAAAAGTGTAGTTTTATTGACAGATAATGTTCACCAAGTTTGGTTTCTTTAGCTTGATGTACATGGAAGATAAAAAAGAAAAACAATTTTTTTTTGTAATTTTAGGAGGGGCGTAACTTTTCAGGGAAGGGTTTTTTCAAAAAATTTTATACCAAAGACCCCTATTAATTTTCATCGGAGAATCGCCCCTTGAATTTTTTCGGTGTTATTTAGATACACCCTGTATAGTAAAAGCTTTGTTACCTATTACATTTTCTATTGAATTGACATATACAATAAAAAGCATAGGACCTAGAACAGAACCCTGCGGTCCTAAATTATTTTCATTATAATTTCGTCTCATATAGGTTTTATTACAAGTTGGAGCAGCAATCTAATTAAAAAAATATCGTTCTGTGATCAGAGAAATTGTTATCAAGAACACACGTTCCTTCGTCACGAAAGTGGTGTCTGTCACTCGAGTTGGCCACCCCACAACATCCTTCAAGTTAAAACGAGAGAATTGTACATAATTTTCTAAAATCAACATCACTAAAAGCATCAAAGTTAAAATCACCACAAGCTATAAAATTTATGTTCGGCTCAAACAAAATATTTAAAACATCGTTAATTTTATTCAAAAACATAGCCACGTCACCAGAAGGTGCTCTATAGCAGTTAATAATAATGATGTTAGCATTACATTGCTTCAATGAAACAACACAGTACTCAAAATGTTGTTCAATGCAAGAAATATTTACATTAATTTTCCTACCGTCTATATTTTTTTTACACCATATTTTTTTAAAGGTTTTTACGTTAATTTTGCGTTTCAATGAAACAGGGTAGGCCTTGACTAAGCTACAGTGGAGTCGGAGTGGATTCAGATCTTATAGAATTTCTTTTATTTGTTTATTTTCTTTAAGCTGTAACATTTTTTTGCAATCCATATATGGAATAATTGTAGTATCGCTTTTCACAAGTTGACTTAAATTCTAATGCTGCATTTAATTTTCTCTTGCAAGCGTTACATATAACTTCTTTGCTCTTATTATTAAATCTCTGAAATATATGCAACTTTAATCAAATAGAAAGAACATAACTGAGAGAAAGTAACAATTAAATAAAAAAAAAGGTACCTAATTATTTACTATAGCGTAACCCGCCCAAATTGTCACAAAAATATCATACCCCCATATTTTCGAGAAAAAAATTGTTAAAAATTTGATCCCTAGACATTTCATACAACACTGCGGACAACTCTGCATATTTTATGTAGCTTTCGGAACATCTGTATTGAACCATAAACATTGTTTAAGAAACACATTTTCACAAATATCAAGAAATAAAATTTTATTTAATAAAAATTATTTATTGTTTCATCTAAGTTCTTCCACTGTCTTAGAGTGTCTTCATCTCTGTTCATCATCATTAAGTAATGCAAGAAATAATTTTTATTTACATATTTTTTACTCGATATTTGCGGAAAATGTGTTTCTTAAACAATGTTTATCGTTCATTACAGATGTACTGAAAGCTACAGTATACAGTGCTGTGCATAATATTGTGAGAAATGAGCCGGTTAGAACTTTGTTTTTTTTTTCGAAATCTAGATTCGACCGCACAAAAATAATTTCAAATTCGTGTTCATTACTATCCAAAACAGGGGGTTGAAAAATTTTGTAACGATTTGGGCAGATTGCGAATAGTAAATCACTACTATTCGATATTTTATCGACTTACCAATTTCAGCAACAAAACATGTAGAATGTCTCAAATAGCGTTGTTTATTACTTCCAAACTTTTGTCAGTTACAGTTTTAAAGCAAAGCCTACACCACTCATCATTGCAACAAGTTTGTTTAAAATGTAAATAAATATAATAGGTTGTATCTTAAATTGCGTTGTTAGCAATTAATTAAATACACTTTGATCACTGTGCATATTATAAAGTAATCGGCAACCACGGAATATAAACGACACACAACCAAAATAGGCGAGCGGTGCACCCCTATTATGACTCATAAAAAAATTAGTGGACCGACCACGTGGTGGGGGAGGGGGAGGCGGGATGAAACCTTTTCTAATCGCTATATTACGTTGTTGCGAACAAAAAACCTTAATGACATTTTTCTGTATCGATGGTCAGTCATTTGTTATTAACAAAAAACTTGCAAAATTGCGAAAACTTGAAAAATCGACATAAAAATACATTGAACAAAAATAAGCACTTTTTTACACTTCGCGCCATTATTCTATGGCTAGAAATTGGCCTCAATGATTTGGGATCGAGGGGGATTATCCCTCTTTATCCTGCCTCATCTCGTGTAGGCCTGGACAGCCTTCGTAGGTGGGCCCCATCCGTCGTCTACCCCGACCGCAAATGCGGCCGGTGTAGGCGCTTTGTGGGACCTCCTTTTGTCCTGGCTGGGCCCCGCCGGCTAGGGCCCTTTCTTCTGGCGCTCTTCTTGCTTCGCCGGCTCGTCTGTGTAAACCCCGGGGGTAGTGTCATGTTTATG